>NC_060205.1:417500-717500 GCF_020623625.1 Saccharomycodes ludwigii
TACCTTTCTTTTGATTAGTCACATCTTCGTTGTTGATTTTAGTTATGATATTTCTTTCATTAATCTCAAATTTGTAGTCATGGTTTGAGTATTTGAATTTTAAAAATGTGAAGCCTTTATCATCATATGCTAATTCAGTCAATTTGTTGCCATTATAAGTTTGACAATACTGTAAAATAAAGGTTTTCCTTTGTACCCAATAATATACATCTTGATAAATTAGTTTGCCAAACAAATAAATGTCGTCAAAGGAAAGTAATGGCCCGATGTTTTCATTTTTCAAAATTTCCATATTTTCATCATCTCCCACAACACATGTAGGTATAGTGTGTTTGAAAATCACCCAATGCTTGTTATCTTTAAAACTTTTTTTGAAGATCAAATAGTATGGTGCTTCGAAATTTTGTGTATAGTCGTTAAACACATCTAGCCTCAAACCAACCAGCAATAGTGAGCTTGTGTCTGTAACATCTTTTAATTGATCTATTGTTTTATTTCTGTTTTTCATTGATAATAAGTTATCTGGGTCAATTAATGGAAACAAAGTAATACCAAACATTAGCCTGTAACATTTTTCCAGATTAATAAGTTCTTGGAGTTCCTTGGTATTATTTGTTTCTTTTTCATCTCTAGTTGCTGTATTGTTTTCATAGATGGTAGCTGTGTGTGGAAAATGCTGGTTTTTTGCATCAAAAGATTCATTTCGTGGATAGTTGGATATGAGTAGATCATGTTGCAAGTTTTTTTCTGTAGAGATGCCTAATAAGGAGTCATTGTTAGTGTTAATATTGTGATCAGTATGAGTATAGAAAGTGTTACTAGTGTCATTGGGAGGTTTCAGTATCTTATATAGTTCAGGGAGGTTATTGTACAATGTGTTTTCGCATTTTGTAACTGTATCTGTATGATCATTTGTTATTTTACTCGTAACTTTATTAATGGATCCAAGTTTTTCTTTCTCTTTTTCCAACTCCTTTGTTAATCTCTCTTTTTCTCGTTCTAAAAGTTGGATTTCTTCATTTAGTGCGTTTATATCTTGCTTATAAGTTTCAAGATCTTCAGCGTCCATACTGTATAATATTCAAAACTTTTAGGATTTTGGATTCGTCATGAAATATACGGGATTATTTATTTTGAATATTATTATTATTGTTCAATTGAAAGCACGACTTAAGAATATATTGGTATTAAAAGTTGACTTTCAATCAGGTAAAAACATTGCAAGATAGTAATTATTTTTTTTTTTTTTTTTTTTGGAAAGATGTATATATATATATATATATAATATCTTTTAAAACGAGAAAAATTTAAAAAAAATTTAAAAAAATTTATTATAACGCCTTTTGTTATTGACACTTACTTTATTTTATCCTATAAAAAGAAAGAGAAACCCAAGTAGTTAAACAGCTTATAACCTATCTATATCTTCACTTTTAATAAATTCTATCTTTTTATCTCCTTCTGAAGAAATGTAATTACTCTCGATTGCTTTCAACGCTGCTTGTAGGGCAACTTTTTTAACTGGGACTGCATAACCAAACATCCAGGAACATTTTCTATGGTAAACACCAGCAGCGATCATTTCACTAACCTTTGTTTTAAAATCCAAATTATGGGCTAATGGAAAAGCCTTTGGGACATTATTTAATTTACTCAACTTTGTTTGCTGGGCACTTTTGTTATAATTCCTGAGTAGACTCGTCATATATTTGCAACTTGTGCCGTTGTCCTTCTCAGTTTTTTCTTGCATTAAAAAAAAGGTGCCGGAATTGTTTTCTTTATTGTGTGAACCAATTAATGGACCTGGTCTCAATATAACTAAGTGATTTAAATGAGGAACTTTAGTGAATAAATCGTTTTCTAATCTCCACTTGGTATGGAAATAATCGCTTGTTGTGCTTAAAACGACGCTATTAAAACTAGTAATGACAATAATTTTCTTATAAATTGGAGGGATAACACTATCGCTACGATTCATATTATTTTTATCAATATCACAGAATATTTGACTTAATTGAAAGTTCAAATAGTAATCGACATACTCTCTGTCTTTTTGTTCTTCAGTTGCCTTAAAGCTATTAGAACCCAATGCAGATACCAACACATTGATTTTCAGCAAATTGGGGAATTTCCACTTAATAGTTAAATCCACAGGGGAAGAATAAGTAATGTCAAGAGACTTATCTTGAAAAATATTGGTAATAAGCGTGCTCCATTTAGAAGAGTCTGGTTCAATAATCTGTATAATGTTAAATTTAAAAGTTAATTTAATGATTTCTTTTTCCTTTTCTTCATTAGGTTGATTTTTTTTTTGAAATGATAAATTATATTCCAATTTAGTAATGCTACACTTGACAGTTGTTTCTTGAGTTTCGGATGAATCAGGTGTGGTGTTATTTAACTTGAAATTACCTATTGAATTTATTGTTTCGTTATTTAAAGTTTTGCATTTAATATTTTCTCTAATTAAGCCGTATATACATTCAGCTATGTTTTCTTTATTGTCATGATTATTATCATTCTTATTATTGCCATCAGTGTGAATTTTAATAAAGCAATTGGAATCTAATTCATTGTTTGCGGTTAGAAAAGTGTAGTCGGTGTTTGTGTCATCGCCAGTATCAGCACTTTTATTAGAAGTAGTGGTAAAAACTGGAATATTTTTAATATGTCTATTAAAACAGTAAATGGTTTTTTCAATGGTAGGCAAAGTTGGAGATAGTCCCCAATGTTTAAAATTACCCAAAGATTTATCCAGGAACTTTTTGGTACATGTATCACTAAAGGGTGGTAGGTAAATCCATGGTTTTGTTAGATTTTCCAAAATCAAAGAACCTGTTAATCCGGTAGAACCTAACAATATGATATTGTCATTATCTGATACTTTGGAAAAGGTAACAAGTCTAGTGTCGTTACATTTTGACAAAACTGGATCTACCTTTATTTTATCATTATGAATATATTGTTTATTGTCAGACACAGTCTTAGTAGCGGTAGTTTGTGTGGTGTATGAAATTGAATTGTAATCAATGACTTTATAATTATTTTCAAATGGTGATGAATCGAGTAAAAATTCAAAAGTTTTATTGAATATTGACTTAACAAATGTAATCATAATATATATGTTTGATGGACTATACTAGAATGATGGTTGTTGATTTTTTTTTATTTTTATTGTTAGTTTATGTAACTTGTATTAAGTTTTTAATATATAAAAAGAGAAATCTTTTTCCTTTTTTTTTTTTTATTGATTTTATTTTTATTGATTTTATTTTTATTGATAGTTAAGATTTGTGTCAGTGACACAACATTTAAATTATTTTAATATTATTTATTGTGTGATACAACCAAGAGAGATTGGTTAACAATTAATGCGGATTTAGCTCAGTTGGGAGAGCGTCAGACTGAAGATCTGAAGGTCCTGTGTTCGATCCACAGAATTCGCATATATTTTTATATTTTTATATTTTTTACATATATTTCCCATATATAAAATTTACTCTGTCAAAATTTTAAATCTTTCTTTCTTTCTTTCTTTTTTTTTCTCCTATTTAATTTTACTCTCGCTTGCGTTTGTCGCAGTGGCAAAGTTCTCCTATCTTCTGTTGTGCGTGTTTTCTCGGCCTTGTATTTTATTATTGTTATTATTCCGGAAAAGTTTCTTCACGCACAAACAATAATAAAATAATAGGGGCCCGGAGAAGACGACGCGAGAGAAGTTCAAATTAACAAACTGGAAAGAAAAGAAAAGAAAAGAAAGACTACAATTCCACTTTTATTATAAATCAAATATAAACTGTTCTATTTCTACCACTTTTCGTTCTATTTTCCTTATTCTCAATCGCTTATCTTTGTCTTTCTATAATCAACCAACCTTTGATATCCAAAGAAACCCATCAATCATAGTTTGCCCATAAAAAAAAAAAAAGATAAAGTCTCAACAAGAAAAAAAAATGTCTGATATTGCAAGTGGATTACCATCACCATGGATAGTTAAGTATAGTAAAACCAAAAAAAGAGAATATTATTTCAACCCAGAAACTAAGGAATCTCATTGGGAACCTCCAAGTGGTACCGACTATGTTAGATTAAAAGATTATTTAAGGGAACATCCAGTAAGGATCAGATGTTTACATATTCTAATTAAACATCGTGATAGTAGAAGACCATCTTCCCATCATAACCCTCATATTACTATTACCAAAGCAGAAGCTGCTAAAGAATTAGAAAGGTATAGGGATGCTATTTTCAATAAAGGTGCTAGCTTTGAAGAAATTGCTAGAGAAAGAAGTGATTGTAACTCTTATAAAAGAGGTGGTGACTTGGGGTTTTTTGGTAGAGGCGAGATGCAACCAGATTTTGAGAAGGCTGCTTTTGCTTTGAAAGTGGGTGAGATTAGTGGAATTGTGGATACTGAAAGTGGTCTTCACTTAATCAAGAGAATTGCATAATTTTTAATAGAAAAAAAAAAAAATGAGATACGATCTCCAAGTTTATCAAAATCTTTTTTTTTTTTTTTTTTTTTTTTGTTATTTTATTTTTTTTCCATTTTACTTATATTTTTTAAAATCTTTCTTTCTTAGATTATTAGCCAATTAAGAATACAGACGGGAGAGAGCGTTAATCCAATCAATCATTATTTATGATTATTAAGTGGTTTAATTAAGTTTTACTTGTAATGAAAACAGATCTCTGATTTGATTTATGATGAGGAGGGAAAAATTAAAATTTTTAATAAAAAAACAAAAAAACAAAAAAACAAAAAAACAAAAAAACAAAAACAAAAAATTCCAACCTTGTTTATTTTAAATTTTTTTTTTTCTGTTATTTTTTCCCCTTTATTAATCGTTATTTTTTTGTTACTTTTTTCGTTCTTTCTTTATTTCATTCTAAAAGATACAAGTTTAGTTTAGTTTTGTGTTTTTTTTTTTTTTTTCTTCTTTCTTTTCTTACTTTCAGTTTGTTTTGTTTAAACATCAGTAGCTTACAGCCAATTAACCTCTCATTAAATATTCAAAGTGCAGTCAGTACAAAAATAACTATTATTAGCATGCTAAAATCGATAATATTTTTACCGAGCAAATTTACGAATTTGTCAAGATTATCTTTAAAAAAGAATGTCTTATCATTTTTTGTAAATAATGGTTACAGAAACATGACCTATAACGCTATAAAAAAGAACAATTCCGCCTATAATTCAATTTTCAAAAGATCTTTATTTTCCGATACTACAAGAAGCTGTAATAAATGCAATAAAATTCATCAAGAATTAAAAAATAAAATTATAAAGTATGTATAAAAGCATCCAAAGTATTTTTTATTTTTATTTTTATTTTTATTTTTATTTTTTTTTTTTTAATTTTTTTTTTTTTGTTACTTTTTTACATTTTTATCTTTAAAGAGGGGGAAAGGTGATCTTTTTGGTTAATTTATTTATTTATTTATTTTTTTTTTATTTTTATTTTTATTAAAAACAACAAAAACAAAACAAATAAATTATTAAAGTTTAAATATTATTATCCAAGTTAATCCATTAATACTTTACATTGAATTAAAAAAGAAAAAATAAAACACACACACACACACACACACTGTATCATTAAAACAAACGATATATATATATTATGAAGAAAAAGAACAACATCAGTTTATTCAAGGTTATATTACTATTATTCACCATCTTTGGTATCTGTAATGTAGTAACCGCAGACAATCTTATTGATGCTGAAAAAAAAAATAAGATTATAATGGAAAGACCATTTTCAGTACTAAGTAAGGAAATTAATAATGGAAAATCCCATGGACAACAGCCATTTTTTAAACAACAACCGGTCAATACTGAGACAGTTGAGTAGTATGTAAGTTTCTTCCCTCCCCCTCCCACTTTTTTTTTTCTATTTTTCTATTTTTCTATTTTTCTTTTTTCAAAAAGAAAATCGATTACTTTTACAAGATAGATAATGTGGCATTACGATTAGTCTAATACAGACATTTGCTGATTATCGTCTTCGTATTTGTGATATTGACACAAAATTAGATATATTCTGTGCTCACCCGGACAACTCTTATTTTTAATTTTTTTTGAGCCAATCGAAAAATAAAAATAAAAATAAAAATAAAAATAAAAAAATGGAGAAAAAGTTCTCCCTTTTTTCCAAATTAGCTTGTTATAAATGCAAACTGTTTTTTTTGTTCCATTTCTCATTCCTTTTTTAACTTGACCCAAATAATCGATTTGCCTTTATTCTTTCAACTTTTTTTTTTTTTTTTTTGTTTCAATTCTGGATTCATTACTAACAACTCAATTCAAACAAAAACATAAAAAATAAAAAAAAACAAAATACAATTGTATAAAATGTCAATTACTAATAGCCACACTAAAACCCCTGAACGCGATGTTTTGCCCAACAATGTTAAACCATTGAATTACAATCTAACCATCGAACCCAATTTCGAAACTTTCAAATTTGATGGTAACGTTAAAATCACCTTACAAGTTAACGATCCAAACGTTAACACTGTAGAATTGAACACCGCAGAACTAAAAATCCATCAAGCTTCCATCATTTCTAAAGACAAGAAGATCAAATCTTCCAATATCATCACTAATGAAGAGAAACAAGTCACTAAATTTGAATTCACTGATATATCAGCTGGTATTTCTAAAGAAAAAACTATTATATTAGATATTGATTTTTCCGGCACTTTGAATGATCAAATGGCCGGGTTTTATAGAGCTAAATATGTTGATAAGGAGACACAAGAGGTTAAATACATGGCTACTACTCAAATGGAACCTACTGACGCTAGAAGAGCCTTCCCTTGTTTTGACGAACCTAATTTGAAAGCTACTTTTCAAATTACTTTGATTTCCACGCCAAATTTTACTCATTTGAGCAACATGGATCTTAAAAGTGAAACTATAATTGTTGATGATTCCAATAAGGAAAAAAAAGTCAGTGTTTTTAACACCACCCCTAAAATGTCCACCTATTTAATTGCTTTCATCGTTTCTGAATTGAAATACGTGGAAAATACAGATTTCCGTATTCCAATCAGAGTTTATGCTACCCCAGGCAACGAAAAAGATGGCCAATTTGCAGCTGATTTAACAGCAAAGACTTTGGATTTTTTTGAAAAAGCTTTCGGTATTAAATATCCATTGCCTAAAATGGACAATGTTGCTGTCCATGAATTTTCTGCTGGTGCGATGGAAAATTGGGGGTTGGTAACATATAGGGTGGTTGATTTATTGTTAGACCCTAAGAAGGTTTCTTTAAACACCATTCAGAGAGTTGCTGAAGTTGTCCAACATGAATTGGCACACCAATGGTTTGGTAATTTGGTGACCATGGATTGGTGGGAAGGATTATGGTTAAACGAAGGTTTTGCCACTTGGATGTCGTGGTATAGTTGTAATGAATTCCAACCAGAATGGAAAGTTTGGGAACAATATGTTACTGATAATTTGCAAAGTGCTCTCACTTTAGATTCTTTAAGATCTTCGCATCCAATTGAGGTTCCAGTTAAGAGGGCTGATGAAATCAACCAAATATTTGATGCCATTTCCTACTCCAAGGGTTCCTCCTTGTTAAGAATGATTTCTAAATGGTTGGGTGAAGATGTCTTTGTCAAAGGTGTTTCCCAATATTTGAATAAGTTTAAATATAGTAATGCCAAGACTGAAGATTTATGGGAGGCCTTGGCTGCTGTTTCGGGCAAGAATGTTCCTGAAGTTATGAACATTTGGACCAAAAAAGTCGGGTTTCCTATCGTCACGGTGGAGGAAGTGGAAGAAAATGGCAAACTTAATGAATTAAAGATCACTCAGCATCGTTATTTGAGAACTGCAGATGTTAAGCCAGAAGAAGATGAAACCATTTATCCTGTGTTTTTGTCTTTGAAGACAGGTAAAGATGTGGTTGATTCTAGCTTAGTTTTAGACGAAAGAGTTCAAACCTTCAAAATTAAAAATAGTGGTGAATCAGATTTTTTCAAATTGAACGCTGATCAATCCAACATTTATGTAACTTGCTACTCTGATAAGAGGTACAAGAAATTAGGTTCCCAGGCTGATAAGTTAAGCGTTGAAGATCGTGCTGGTTTAATTGCTGAATTAGGCACTTTGTCTGCTTCTGGCTACACCTCTACTACCAACTTGTTAGAATTGGTTAGAAACTGGAACACCGAGTCCTCATTTGTCGTTTTCAACCAAATATTAAGCACTTTGAATTCCTTATATAACACTTGGGTTTTTGAACCAACTGCCGTTAGAAAAGGTTTGCACAACTTTGTTTTGGACATTATTTCTAAAAAATATGCAGAATTGGGTTGGGAAGTTAAAGAAAGTGATGATTTTGCCACTAAAAACTTGAAAATTAATTTATTTTCCCAAGCTTGTGCTTGTCATCACCAACCAAGTATTGAAATTGCATTGAATAAATTCAAAAATTATGTATCCGGTGTCAGTGGTGAAATTGATCCATTGTATAGATCTGCTATATTTTCCACTGTTGCTAGAAATGGTAAGTTACAAGATTATGAAAGTTTGTTTCAAATTTATCAAAACGAGAACTTGCCAACCACTCTAAGATTAGACGCTTTGAGAAGTTTGGGTAGGTTTGAAACCCCTGAATTAATTCAACGTACTCTAGGTTATTTATTAGACGGCACTATTTTGAAACAAGATATTTACTACCCAATGGGTGGACTCAGAGCCACACCACAAGGTATTGAAAGTTTGTGGAACTGGTTACAAAAGAACTGGGATGAAATTAATAAGCAATTGCCACCAGGCTTGAGTATGTTGGGGTCTATTGTAAACCTAGGTACTTCTGGATTTACCTCTTTGGAAAAAATTGATGAGATTAAAGAGTTTTTCAGCCAAAGATCCACCAAAGGCTTTGATCAAAGTTTAGCTCAATCTCTGGATTCTATTAAATCCAAGGCTTTATGGGTCAGTAGAGATCGCAAAATTGTTTCTGATTTCTTGGAGAAGAATAATTACATGTAAATTTGATAAAGTTATGTGTTATATAAAGATATATATGATTGTAATTTCTTTTTTTTTTTTTTTTACCCCTTTTGCCGATAATTATTTACTTTTTGTGATGTTTGGTATATAAATAAATAAAATAGTAATTAATTGGGAAATAACTGTAGAAAGGATTTTGTTTGTTTGTTTGAATATGTAAAAGGCTATTGTTTGAAACAAAAAAGCTGAAACGTATAATGACGCAATGGTAAAAGATGTGTCAAAATAAATAAGTAAATAAATAAATAAAACAGCGTGATTACAACTCTTATTACAAATAGTAAATAAATAAATAAATAAAAGGGATAATATCATCCTATTTTATTTATTTATTTATTTGTTTCTGTTGAATAACAAAAAAAAAACAAAAACAAAAAAAAAAGGAGGTGTTTGCCTACTATTAATAATTTCACAGAATCATATATATATATATATCAACGCACCCATAAAGGTACTAAATAAACAATGGCAAAACTTTTTAATCTTATGAAATTAAAATAAACTGAAACAATTCAAATAGAGCAAATAATAACTTTCCTCTTCCTTTTGTTCTTGTCTCCAATCCCTCTCTCCCTCCCCCCTTTTCCCCCCCCCCGTTTTATTACTAACTCACTTACCATTCTTTATATACCTATTATCTTAAATTATTAATACCTTGATTTGTAATCTTTTTTAAACTTACATCTTCTTCTCCTGTAACATATAAAAGTCGACAGGAGCATTTCATTTATCTTCATCTTAGTAATATCATTTCTACTAATTATAAGAAAAAAAAAACATTACTTATAAAAACTCAGTGATAAGTGACAAGGTCAATTATATTGTTCATCTACAGAATACCCCACACCTTTTACTTTATAATACTATAAAACTTTAGCCCTTTAATCGCCATGAATTTAAATAGCTTCTTATACTCACTGATATATTTGCCCCTAATCGTTATTGCAAATAGCAATATTAACAAAGATACAAATACTTCTATCACATCAAGTTCTTCTTCCACCACAAGCAGTGAATTGGTAGAGTACTCCAATAATAGACCATTAGCTCATTTAACTTTAGAAAATGGTATTTTGGGCGATATAACTGGATTATTTTACAATACCACTGACGAGTTATATAACATTTATTATCAATACCAAGAAAATGACTCTAGCCAGGTTACCTGGAGACATTCTACCTCCCAAGATTTGACCCATTGGACTTCCATCGATAATAACAACGACTCAATTATCTCAATAAATGATAGCAGTTATACATTAGGCGGTGGATCTATGGTTATTGATTCTAAGAATTCTTCCGGTTTGTTCCCTAGTAATATTACGGATAGTAATGAAAACATTATCGCACTTTATTGTTCAACCTCCTCTTCTGAAAACATATCATCTGTTAATTTAGCGTACTCCATTAATGGTGGTTACACTTTTGTTAACTATCCAAGTAATCCCATCCTTCAATCTAACTTTTTCGCTGATCCAAATGTTTTCTGGCATGAAGAATCAAATAAATGGATTTTGACTGTGTTTCAGGGTGCTGACTACGTTCTCGATTTTTACAATTCATATGATTTGATAAACTGGAATAAGACCAGTGAATTTTCCAATTATACCGAATCAAATTATCAATATGGCTCCCCAAGTTTGGTCAGAATCCCAGTTATTGGTATGCAAACCGTTTCATCTTCAAATACTACAACTGATAATAATTCCACCTCAACCGCTAATAATTCCACTAGTTCTTCTACACCGGCCGCCAATCAAGCAAATACGACTGTCATCATTGTAGAAAATTTTGGAACAACCACTTTGAGTCCAACTGCTACGCCAGCTCCAAATATTATTTATTATAACATTACATACATTAACAACACTATTATCAACTCCACTTACATTAATAATACTATTGTTAATACTACTTATATCAATATCACCTATTCCAATAATACAACTTATATCAACAGCACTTTTGTCAATGGCACATACTCTGAGGGAAGCAACAATACAAATTCGTTGAATGATTCTTTTGCAAGAGAATGGGCTTTATATAGAGCTTATCAGGCTGCCTCTGCTGCTACCAATGACGTTACTACTACTAATCCTGTCACCACCACATCGATTACTTATAAGTGGGTTTTATTCCGTTCTGTAAATATGGGATCCATTCAAAATGGTGGAGGTTCCTCTGCTCAATATCTCATTGGTGATTTTGATGGCGAGCAATTTATTCCCGATGATAGTTCTATCCGTACTGTTGATTACGGTAAAGATTTCTATGGGTTACAATCACTTGTTAATGCCAATGCTAACAGCGTTTTGGGTATAGGTTTGGCTGCTGATTCACAATATTCTGCTAATGCACCAACATCGCCATGGAAAAACTCATTGAGTTTGGTTAGAAATTTAACTTTACAATACAAAGATACCAGGGCCGGTTCAGCTGTTCTAACTTTAATTGCCGAGCCACTATACAATGGGTTACATATAAATGGTACCAGCCACACTTTGAACAATATATTCCCACTAGATATTAAAGAAACTTTATCCTATGATGTTTCCAACGTGAATGATACCGTTACTGGGCTATTAGACTTCCAAGCTACTTTCCTAGTAAATAACACTAATGTTGCAGAATCTGATTTTGCCAACTTAAATTTCAATTTCAAAGGGTACAGTGATCCAAGTGAATATTTGAAATTCGGATTTGAAGTTAACGACCAAGCTTTTTATTTGGATAGATCGCATAGCAATGTTGCCTTTGTAGAAGACAATGAATTTTATAGTGATAAGATAACGCTCATGGTCCTTCCATATGCTAACACATCAGCTAATGTTTCGATCTATAAAGTTCAAGGTGTTATTGACAATGACATTATTGAAATTTTCATTAATGATGGTCAATACGTTTCAACAAATACTTATTATTTTACAACTGGTAATAAAATCGGTACTATTGATATTTCTGCTGGTATCGGTGGGAACACTTTTACAATTTTAGATTTTGAAACCAATCAATACTCTGCTTGATTTTCAATCAGTTTGTTACTATTTGCTTTAGGTACTCTTTCTCTCTTTTTTTTTTTTTTTTTTTTTTTTTTTTAGTTTGTTTTTGTTATAATGATTATATAAGTTTTTTTTTTTTTTTTTTTTTTTTTTTTTTTCAATATATAAATAAATAAACACCTTTTTATTCAACATTTATGTATGTTTTTGTATATCATGAGATAATTTCATATAAAACCAAATTCAAAACTCATAGAAACATTGATCTTTACCCCAAACGCCGACTACACCAACCAATGGCATCCATGCGTCTCTGCTAGGATCAAATTTTTCACTCAATTTCAAGGCTCGTTGAAGTAATACTTCAGAGCATGGTTTCCCAATAGTATATCCACGAACCAACAACAATCCTTGTCTTTTTTCAGCTTTAAAAAGCTTTTCAGAGCTTTTATCATCGTCATTTCCCTCAAATTCAATTAACTTGGCCTCTAATGATGAAGTTATAACACCACAAAACTGTAATTTATCTTCCACACCCGGAGGGAAAATTCTATAGTCATAATAATTGCTTTGGAATACAGGACCCAAAATTAAAGTACCAACAAATGTTTCCAAAACTAGTCTACTGCCAAATAGAGCCCTTATTCTAGTCATATCTAAAGAAGTTATATGAATTTGATTTTTGTCTACGGGCACTTCGCCGTCTTTAATCGAAGATATAAAGTCAGTGTCGTCAAAATCATTGCATTTATCGGAATTATGAACGTTAATTGCCATATAAATACACCTCAATTGAAAATTCCCATTTTTAGGCAACATACTGCCGGATTTACTGAAAACACCTTCACTAAAAAAATTAGAAGCCCACATAAATCTCAAAGATTGAATAATATTCATTTTATCTATCAAAGATAATAATTTAGTTTTATATGATTCTACACCGAGCACCAATAAGGTGGTTTGTGGCTCAATTTTGAAACGAGTGCTTGTAAAAATGACAGATCCACCATGCATTAAAACGGCTAGTAATTTTGGCCAAATTTGAATAAAAGAATGTTTCAAATCATTACTATTATCTTCATCAAAGATAAACTGAACTACATCTTTAGAACTAAGTTGATGATCCTGTGGAAAAGATACAACGTACGATGAAATAGCACTTACCAAGTTCATCTGGGTGAAAACAGTGTTATTTTCATACTTAAATAAAATATCATCATCATGCAATTTATAATTTTGCGGTTGGACGTATTTAAACCTTGTGGAATTTTGTGTTTGTAGTATATCATCAATTGAAATGATATTTTTGTCAGAAAAACTTTCAGGATCATTGGCGCATGAATCACCAACCACCAGCAATTTATACCATTCCAAACTTTGTTTCATTTTGCCTACATTGCTCCATGTATCTACAAAAATGACATCAATATTTTCATCCTTACGGGGTGGAGAACTTAAAAACCTAATTTCTAAAATATTTCTTTTTTCTTCCATATTTAATAGCAACGAACTTATGAAAGACCCAACAGCAACAATAAAACCGTAATATTTATAAACTGGTATGGTAATACCAATAACCAATTTTTTTTGATTATTACTATCACCCTTGATTCCTTCAAAATACGACTGGAAAAATTTAAAAACATTCATTGTATCTAAATCAATCGTTTCTAATGATTTTTTTAATTGTCCCCCGTGTTGATGTTGTTGCTCAAACGTGATATAATTTTCACCCTTTTTATTGATGTCTTTAGTATCTGTGTCATAGTACAAATCCATACAACATTGCCAAACATCTGCAAAATTTCCTCTTCTATATTGATAAGGTTTGTCCTTGACTCTTAGATTCAAACCATTTAGGAGAGAAGTTGAAAAGGGAGTTGACAGATTACGGTACAATGCAGTTTCTCCCTCTTTGCGGGTATCACCAACCCATGCTTGTAAATCCAAAGATGTTGGTTCTTTTTTGGAGTCTATTAAAATATAGCTGAATAGCCAAAAAGTTATGGCGGTTATTATTAAAAAAACCACAATTTTTGTTAAGCCCATTGGTGAGTAAGCAGTGTTATTGTATTTGGTTTCAATATGTTCTTTAGTTAAATCTTTTTTTTCGAATCAATTAATATTTTAGACAATATAACAGGGATTTAAAAAAGAAAAAAAAAAAAAAAAACAAAACAAAAATGAGATAGTTATAATTTACAACACAAAGTTGTTTTTATAGGTTGTTAAGTGAAAGAAATGGCTTCGTTTAATAAAAGAAGGGAAATATACAAATGTTAATATACGTAAAGTTCATGCTTTGATATTTGTAATGAAGATAAGCGTTTAAGATTACGCGTAAAGTAATTTTTACAAGATCGCCTTTAAACTTTTTTTTCTTGCTTTTTAGGCAATTTTTTAGCAATTTTCAAATCAAGTTGATTTAATTTGAAACAATTTTAATTTTTCTTTTAAAAAAAAAAAAGAGTAACTGGTAGTGAACTTAGATATCATACATACCACAATGTCAGTATCCCAAAAACAAATCTGGTATCTACCGTGTGTCCAAAACAACGATGAAGAGATATCATTAACCTTTTTTGAATTACCACATCCATCAAATATTGAAAACAAATCACCAATTCAAATCATTCTGGATAATAAAAATAACAAATGTTATGAAATTAAGAGACAACAGTTTAGTAAAAATTGTAGGTATAATGAAAATAAAGATTTAGAAAAATACCACTATTCCAAGAATAAAAAAACTGGCGAGGATATTCCAATAAAATCTACCATATTGTACAATATCAACGATGTTTCCAAAGGAGAAATTTTTTGTCAAGGTACCTTTAAATATTCCATAAAATATGATATAACGTTCAGTTTAATTGGTGCATTTACTAAATTAAACAAATTCACAGAAGCTAAAACTGAAAAACAATATATTGATTACAAGCACAATTCTCAGATTGTGGCCAAGAAGGAACCTATGTTTCAAGAATTAGATGAGATCCATGCAATTCTAACAAACCACCATAAAAATTGGTCGAAAATTCCACGTGAAATGTTACTACAAAGTTTAAAAAAAATTAGCGATGTTGTTGTTGAAGGAGGAGACGATTATTTTAAGATCACAGTTTCTAAAATAGTAGAATGGCTATCGGCCCTTGTAGATAAAATTAGTAATAATTTTCCGCAAAGTTTAGGAAACGAATTTTTTTCCTCCAACAAATCCACGATGCCTTCTGATATTATAAAGCACGGTAAAAAAGTCCATAGTTTAAATTTGTTAATATCCCTAATTCCATTATCTATATACCAAGTGCTCTTAGATACAAAAAGTGTATCAGAATCATGGACTTTGTATAATGATTATTTAAGTGCACAAGAACTGGAAAAAAGGGAAACACGGGCTTTATTGGAAAAGGTAATGCATCCAGACGTTGGTGGTTGTAATTTTAATAACACATATAATGAAACCAACAGCAGTAAGAAACTACTTGTTAAAAGGAAAAATTCTAAACCATCAGTTGAAAAGGGTAAAGGTGCAATTGATAATTTCTTTAAGAGAAAATAATCGTATATATATCGTATATAAATTTAAATGGCTGTTGTTAATTATAGCTACCGTTTATGTATCACGTGCTTGCTTGACGTTGAAATTTAGCTCATGTATTTTTGTAATCCGGATTTGTCAATCTGGATAAACGGACACTATGGCTATTTAACCGAAAAACAAAAAGAAAAAAAAAAAAAAAGAAATGAAAAAAAAAAAAAAAAAAAAAAAAAAAAAAAAAACATTAACAAATATTTTCTTCTTCAATCCTAATCTTGAAATAAGCTTTGCCATTTATTTCTAGTAACAATCGCTCGAATAACCATACAAGTGATAAACAATTAAGAACTTTTTGCTGTTTTAAAAAAAAAAAAGAAAATATATATATACATACATATATACATTTATCAGAAAAATAACATATAATGGCTAAAGATATTGAGATTTCTACTGCTGAATCCAACTTTATTTTAGAAGCTTTGAAGCAAAACAAAAGATTGGATTCCCGTGAACTAAATGAATTTCGTGATGTAAATATTACTCTAGGTAAAGACTATGGAGATGTTCTAGTCGAAATGGGTAATACAAAAGTTCATTGTAAAATAAGTTGTGAATTAGCTGTTCCGTATGAAGATAGGCCATTTGAAGGGTTGTTTTATGTAAGCACGGAAATTTCAGCAATTGCTGGTCCACAATTTGAAAATATAATGATTAGCAGCAGCGATGATGAAGTTTTGTGCAGCAGAATTATTGAAAAAGCCGTGAGAAGATCAGGCGCACTAGATATTGAGGGATTATGCATTGTTGCTGGCTCTAAATGCTGGTGTGTTAGAGCAGATGTTCATTTTTTAGATTGTGATGGTGGATTTATAGATGCAAGCTGTATAGCTGTTATGACTGGACTACTGCACTTTAAAAAACCAGATACAACCGTCCGTGGTGAACAAGTAACTATACATTCACCAGATGAAAGAGAACCTGTACCTTTAGGTGTTTTACATATACCTATTTGTGTGACCTTTTCTTTTTTCAATCCAGATAAAATGGAGGAAAATATCAAAGGTGATTCCAATAATGAAATTGTACTTATAGATGCCAATTTGAAAGAAGAAATTTTAAGAGATGGTACTTTAACTGTGACTTTGAATAAAAACAGAGAGGTTGTACAGCTCTCAAAGGCTGGTGGTTTGCCAATGGATGCGTTAACTTTGATGGATTGTTGTCACAAAGCTTATAATATTACTGAAAAGATAACTGACAAGATTACACAAAAAATTAAAAAAGACTCAGAAAAAAGAAATAAATTTGCAGCCATCTTAAGTGCAGAAAATGATCGTCTGACTTCATAGATAAGCATGAGTCTTGATTACTATGAATAATTGTAACATACATATATATATACCTAATTAATTCTACTTCAAACATCCCATGCACCAGGTGTTGATCTTTTGGTTTGTATACTAGTAACATTATAGTTTTTTTTATCACTTTTTCCCATCATATTCGTTTTCTTAATTTCCGATACCCAGTTATTAGCTTCGGGGTATTTTTCTGATACAATATGGATAATCTCTTGTGCTAGATGCTTAACTTTCTCTTTGTAACCACTGTTTCTAGTCTTTGGCATATATGATTTTGAGACTACACTTTTCAATAAGCCTATTTTATTTTGATGTACCATATGTGGAATACAGCATTCCTTATGGGTTTCTAGTATTTTACAAATTTCAACGTAATAAAAAATGTCGTTTATGGAAGTAGTCGAATTCTCTATAGCCAGAATGAATTTGAATATGATGCTTTTTGCCTCTCTGCAAGTTATGTCCAATAAACAATATTTTACTACGGTGTTTATGGTACCAATTGAGTTTGCGTGTTCTTGTCTGCTAACAGGCAACAATTCTTCAGCACCATCCAAATTTAAATATAGATTCAATAGCATGGTTATAGTGAGCAATCTTGATTGAATATGGGGATGTGTAATATTCCAGTTGTTTTGTTTATTAACAGTAGAGATAAGACTCCTGCCCCTTTCTATAACCAACATATGTAAAATAAAGTAGTTTAATATAGAAATAAAAAAAACTTTAAATAAAAAATGGTTAGCTGAAATGAATAAATCTGATAGCAATACAGAATCCACAACTTTTTCCAGCAACTTGCAGAAAACTGAGGTAAAAATTATTGAATTATTTGAAACATTACAATTGGCAAATAAACTGACAAATTTGAATAGTTTTATTTGTGTTTCTATTTTTGAAGTGTTTTCGGTTGAAAATAACTCGCTAGTTAGTTTCTGTATATGGTCGATTGCCTCAATTTCAGTATTGAAAGTTATTGGCGCTATATGAAATCTGTTGTTATTTATTAAGTCAGTTACATTGTGGTAATATTCAATGTTTGGGGCGGTTGATGTTGTATGAAAAATTTGTATTAACTCCTCTGTTGAATAAACAAATCTGGTCTTTCCAGTCTTGGGAGTTGTCAAACAACTGGTTTCTATATTTGAACTAACAATAGAAGTTCCTGTTGGATCTGGAATTATGTCTAAATAAAGGTGCGAGGCGGGACTTACATTAGCATCAAATTCCTTTAAGTTTGTTTTGCTATAGTTATAAGCGTACCTACATCCGTGATCCAATACTGGGTATCTATGATGAGTAGCACCAATAGAGGCATTTCTATGCAAATACTGTCTTAAAACATACTTATTGTGTAAAATTGATTCCGTGAGCAAATCTTTTGGACTACCGTTTTCGTCTTTATTAGCATCATAGGGTTTATTGTACTTGGTATCAAATTCCTCTAGAGGTTGAATCTGAATATTTTTCAGTGAAAAGGTAGCAGTATTTTTATTATTGCTGGTGTGCCTAAAGTTTTTATTGTTTATCCCAGTTGGCAATCTTATTTCTACTATTTTGTCATAAGCATTTTCTTCATCCCATTCGGATAATTTATCCTCCTCTTTAATTTGAGACCTTCTTTCACTTAAAGCTAAGGTATATTCTCTAATCCCAAACGCTATACAAGATAGCACCAGTATACTTATAATGATAATTAGAAACAATAAAATTGCATCAACGAGTGGTGCTGAATTTGTTACCACATCAGAATTATAATTGAATAAACGATGGTAGTTATATTTTTTGTTTGGTATGGAAGTTGTTTGAACAACTTCTTTAGTTATTTCTTGAATAAAATTAATATTGTTGTTTTCGGAATTAATTAAATCACTGTTAGGTGTTGTTGAGTGTGGCATATTGTGAAATTATGATTTTGGAATCAATTTACTTATACGTGATTGTGATAATATGTAGATATAACTAATTTTAATACTAGACTATTATATCTATCTGACTTTTGAGATAACAAAGAAAGAAATAATAAATAATAAATAATAAATAATAAAAGATTATAACAAAAGTATAGAAAGTTAAATTGGAAATAATATATTTGATAACCTTTTTGAAGAACTCTAAAATTTATAGTGATCAAAAATATAAACAAAATTTTTTTTATACTGTTGATTTTAAATTAAATATATTTGAGTGATAAGAATAAATTAATGATATCATTATATATTATTTTATTTTTTTATTTTCCTTATTTAAAAAAAAAGAAAAAAGACTAATGACTCTTTTCATCAGCAGTATCAACAAATAGTTTCCAATATGTTACAATAAGCCTTTTAATATCACTTGTTTTAATTATTATTATTATTATTATTATTATTTTTTTTTTTTTCTTTTAATAAAAAGATCTAAAAAAAAAAAAAAAGAATAATTTAAAAATCTCAGATTATAATAATTTATACATAGTATACAATTACGCTGACACAAAATTTACAAAGAGAGAAAAGAAAAGAAAAGAAGGAAAAAGCTGGCGTGCGTTGTTAAGAAAACTTAAGCAATTTCATGCATAGAATCTAAAACAATTGCACATAGAGAAATCCGTGCATAGCCTTTACTGCTTAATAACAATCAATTCTTGCATTAAATGTATCTTTTTTTTCTTTCTTTTTTTTTTTTTTGTGGTGTCAAGCATTTTAAATCATTTAAGATCATTAGTGCAGAATATATCAGTTCTAAAGTTATCACAGCATAAAATACTTACCTTTAAAATGTCTATATAAGGAACGTTTAATAAGGAAAAAATATTATTATTTATCTATTAACATATACGCTGAATAAAATGTATAGTAGAAGTGAGAGCATATTTATTACACACAGAATAATTAAAAAAAAAAAAAAAAAAAAAAAAAAAAAATATATATATATATATTTATATTTGAATCATATTATAATATATCCTACCAAACATCTTCCTGGTACTTACCACTAACCTTCATCATCTTTAACATTTCCACAGCATCATCGTACGAAATATTTTTTTGCTCAGCCAATATCTCACCGAAATTACGATGAACATCTTTAGCCATATTTTTGGCGTCACCACAGACGTAGATGAAACCACCCTGGTTTAACAATTCAACCAACTGAACAGCGTTCTTCTTTATAGCATCCTGAACATACTTTGATTCAGCACCAGGAACACGAGATTGTGCCAAATGTAACTGAAACGTATCATCGTTACCCAACATTTTTTTATATTCTTCCCATTCGTTCATAAACAATGCGTCATTAGAATCCCTTGACCCATAGAATAACATGTGTTTGCCCAAATTGACATTATTACCTGCATCTGTTTGCTTCTTAACATATTCCACTCTTTCACGAATAAACCCTCTAAATGGAGCAACACCTGTACCTGGACCCACCATAATAACTGGAGTACTTGGATTAGAGGGTAATTTGAAACCACTTTTACGAATATATAAAGGCAATTTATTTTTATTGTATAATCCTCTTGGCCCACCTAAATCATAGGAAACAGGAGGCAACATGTAAGTGCTTCCATTCTCTTTACATTCGATTTGTTTCAAGAAATTAGTTGTCACACCAGTGGACACACGGTCTTGGGAAATGACCTGTTGCTCAACCATACAACAGACATGAACAAGCTGTTTGTCCATTGAGGAGGAGGAACAAATCGAATAATAACGTGGTTGCAAGCGTGGAATAGTTTCGATTAAAAATTCCCAAGGAACAGTATTCCATGGAGCACCACCAGATAATTTTAACAAAGCATCAGCAACATTGTAATACTGGCTGATAATCTCGCTATGAAACAAATTTTTATCTTTACTTAGCTTTTCTAATTCGGCTTTCAACTCTTCGGTGGGGGCAAATTGAGCAACAGAGGAGAAAAACTGACGGGAAATTGGACCAGTAATTTCCAAATAATATCTAACACAAGCACCAATGGTAGTAGGTGCAGGGAAAGGTAATTTGACAGTAGAGTCCAGAGGAGTCAAAGAAAATCCCTTAGACTCGTCTAGTTGAAAGCATTTGACAAATTGATTGACTGCCTCGTTACTATTAGATGGCCAAATACCAATATGGTCACCAGTAGAGTATTTCATGTTGGAGCCTGATACATCGAATTCAACAAAGCAACAACTTCTGCCAGATTTAGGGTTGCACAGTTCTTTAATTTGGGTGATGGGTGCTACGTATGGATAGTTGGTATCAAATGGGCCCAATTGTTGATGTTTGTCTGAGTTATACGATAAATATTCATCTTTATGGATCGGGATGTAGTGTATAGAAGGTTCCCCCAATGAGACGCTATTGTCAATTTCATTTAAATTGGTCAACTTGTAACTAGGTTGGAAAACTTGTTCATGCTCGTCCAATTTCAATTTATCTTTCAAAACAACTAAAATCTTATCCTTCCAGTTTGTATAGTCATCATCAGTAGAACCCATGCCATCATCAGCCTCACCATACTCCCCAATTAGCTGAGCACCACCGTTTTCAATTAATTTTTCTTTGCATTTCTTACCAGCCCCATTAAAAAACTCGTAAGTGGAATTACCCAAACCAAATAAGGTGAATTTTAAGCTGGATAGGGGTTTTTCACTAGGATCCAAAGAGTTCAAATAATCTTCAAAGGGAATAGAACTGTCAGGGAAATCGCCTTCACCGTAGGTACTAATAAAAATGGAGACTATGATGTTAGCTGGTAATTCATTTAGATTATCAAAATCATAATTTTCTAAATCACCACACATAACGTTCAATTCACCACCGAATTTAGCCATTAATTCTTTGGCAAACTTTTTGGCATAATCCTCGGTGGTACCTGTTTGAGAACCATACAGAACCAAATAATTTTTATTATTCTCCTTTAAAACTTCGACTATGTCACGGCTTAATGAAGAAGAAGTGATGCTGCTATCGCTGACGCCACTACCCTTTAACACATCTAAAAGCTTATCTTTATTTAAATAAGTGAAGAGTGCTATGACTAGAGCTACTAATACTGAGAAATCTAATGTATCTAGGCCAAATGGCATTTTGAATGTTTTTGTATATTTCTTGGTAATGTAATGGATGAAAGCTAGAAATGACATGCAAAATGGGAGTGATTTTATTTTAATTGAGGGAAGGGAAAGGAAGTATAGAAGGAAGGAAAGAAAGAAAGAAAAAAAAAAGATTAGAGAAAGGGAAAGAAGATTAAAAAGAAAAAGAATAGAAGAAATATATTTTTATTTTTATTTTTTTTTCCTTTTCTGTCGTAATCGAGCACCCAGGCATTAAAAGAAAGGAAGAAGAGAATAAAACACAGTAAACCAAAAGCAAAGAAAAAGAAAAAGAAAAAGAAAAAGAAAATAGACAAAAAAAGCGTGATCTAAACAAAATCTTTACATATATGAAATTGGCTGTGGTCTTTTGTTTCGTGCGGGTAAAAAAGAACAAAAAAAAAAACTTGGCTGTTTTGTTGACTTCCATTTCTTACACCCACACACCACGTCTCGTTTATACTTTACTCGTTTACACCCTCGTTTACACCCTCGTTTACACCCTCGTTTACACCCTCGTTTACACCCTCGTTTACACCCTCGTTTACACCCTCGTTTACACCCCACTTCCCTTTCCTTTTTTACAGTTTCGTGTCCTCCATTTACCAATCCTACAAAACACTACCATCTAATCCCCCGCTGCCATTGTCATCACCACCATCAGCATACGTATCTCCCACAATTAATTCAATGTTATCACTCAACTGCTTAACAATATCACCATCATCGTCACTTAACCTTAATATCCTCTTTAAAAATATTATAAAGTGTTCTTGACTAAATTCATAAAATGTTCTGCGCCCAATCCGATACTGTATGTTTGTATCTCCGCTGTTATAACCACTTCCTCCCTTATTTTCCTTATTACTACCAGCATCAATTCGTTCTATATAATCCAGTTTGATGAGATTTTTCAAAAATTCTTCAATCTCAAAATCAATGTACCCATAGAGTTGTGTTTGTTTCTTTTCGCTACTTATACCAAACTTTTCTAATTGCGTCAACAATTCCTCATGTAGTATGGAATTTTTTTTCATTATTATAATAACTAAAACGCAACTTAATATGCCATTCAGTACTAAATCCGTATTATTGCCACTCATTCTCGTAAACGAATCATTACCACTTCTATCCCCAGTATCAGAATAGGTACTAGTGATATTTGCTCTATACTCTTTTATAGACCTATTCAAAAGTATATCTGTCAATAAGAAACTTGAACAATTTAATTTCAATAAAATATAACTGCTACTACTGTTACTACCACCCTTTTTTGTATTTCCCATCCTGTGTAGCGTTAATCCAAACTTGCTTTTTAATATAATTTCCATTGCAAAATGGATCCTATCAAATTTCAACACAGTAGACGAAAGGACATTATTATTGTTGTTTGTGTCGTCATTGTCATTGAAATATTCAGCTTGCAATTTTTTAACCTGTGTAACTAATTTATTTCGACTATATATAGTAGATTCCAAATTAGATAATACAAATTTAACCATTTGATGAGAACACCAACTAAAAATTGGTGAAGTTTCTAAATCATTTTCCACGCTAGCTTTGAATCTTTGGTCTGGATTTATAATGGCTGGGGAATCTTCTTCTGACATAGTAATGAGTTTGTGATCCGTGTTTTAGTAAGAATAGCTTGCTAGCTGTGTAAATGTATAGGTATATTTCAGAGTAAATTTGTTAAAATGTTGTTGAAATGAAAAGTAAAAGAATATGTTACATTAATTTTTTTTTAATTTTTTTTTAATTTTTTTTTTTTTTTTTCGATTTCTGAGAAAGATTAAGATAAAAAAAAAAAAAAAAAAAAAAAAAATTATATACTCGAATAAGATTTTTTTTTTTTTACCAAGACAAAAAAAAATATCACATACAACACCTCTTCCAACTATGATACTATTGAATTTTAAAATAAAAAGAATACTAATTCTTTTTTTTCTGTCACTGACATTAATTGAAATTATAATCTACAATTATAATAACAGTCGATACTCCTCTTATACAAACTACTCCAGTCCATTTGAAAAAACTAATACACCACGATATTCACGTATATTACAAAAAATCAAATTATTTCATGATGATGAAAAATATAAAACCTCAATTCTATCAGCATTTTTGTTTTCCAGTATATTAAACACTAATCTCAAAACTCCTTTAGAATCAATGTGCTATGAATATTTTGATCGCTTATATGAAAAAGATCCTAATTGGTTTAATGATTATAGCAACTTGAATTTTGACAATTTTCCACAAGGCTCACAAACCACCACTAACAACATAGCATTTGTTATGGAAAGACTCCGTGTTTATGAAACATGTTTTGTTATTAATAGGTTAGATATCTCTAGATATAAAATAACTAAATATGATACTCTGGATTATAGGATGTTTCCATTTATTAATTTAACCTATTTAGAAAATGATGTAAAATATCATTACGATCACACTAAATCTGTTTGGTTAGTTTTATTAAATGCAAATAAAGTCAACAAAAAAAAAAGAGGCATTGTGCTTAGTGTTGGTGAAGATCAAGTCGAGGATGCTTTGAGATTAATAAACACCTTGTCTGCCACAGATTTTAGCCTGGAAATGTATTACAATGATAATGATGGCAATAACAATGGCTTGATCC
This sequence comes from Saccharomycodes ludwigii, assembly GCF_020623625.1. Classification (NCBI taxonomy): domain Eukaryota; kingdom Fungi; phylum Ascomycota; class Saccharomycetes; order Saccharomycodales; family Saccharomycodaceae; genus Saccharomycodes; species Saccharomycodes ludwigii. The sequence continues at coordinate 442,143 of NC_060205.1, forward strand.
CAATACAGATTGTTCATAAGGGAGATTTATCTCAATCGAGTATTGATCTTTTCAAAAACCTTGGTGGGAAACTAAATAAAAATGATTTAGACATTGAGGTTATAAATGCCTCAAATTTTATAAGCCCACAATATATCGGCAAATTTACGACATTTTTAAATAAATGGTTGGCCGTATTATTTAACACCTTTGATAGAGAATTCATATTGTTGGACGCAGATGTCATATTATTCACTAATCCATATAATTTTTTTAATATACAGGAATATCTCGATAATGGAAACTTGTTTTTCAGGGATAGAAGCATTATGGTGGATAAACTATCACAAAATTGTGTTGATATGTTTGAAGCAGCATTGCCGCCTCCGTCTCAACGAGAAGCATATTTCAAATCTGAAAAAACAATAGAATACCAAGTTTACAAAGAATTTTTCCATGGGGGATATTTGCACCAGTTGGAAAGCGGCCTTGTGGTGATCAATAAACAAATGCATTATTTTGCCACTGTTATATCGACTATCCTAAATTTATCAAATGATATAGGGGAATGCGCATGGGGTGATAAGGAATATTTTTGGTTGGGGTTCTTAGCCCTGGGAAACAATAGTACCCATAATTATAAGTTCTACCCCAACGAGGCAAGCGGAGTGGGTGAGGAAATTAAACAAGTTTATAACCGAAACGTCAATATTTATGATAAAAGAATATGTTCTGTACAGGTAGGTCATACAAGCTATGCAGACCCTGAAACACATTTATTATGGTTAAATGGAGGTGCTTATAATTGTAAATTTCATGACAATATCAAGGACCTGCCTGAGGGGATAACTGAAGAGGGTGATAACAGTTTAGGTGATAGCATAATCAAAATCAATTCCTACATCATACCGGACAGAACCGGTGTTAATTTTTTTAGAGAGAATTGGGCCTGTAATGGATATAACTGGTGCGCTAGATACTATGAATTGGATAATGTTGTTCATGGAGAGTGGGGTGATTTTAACCCAAAAGAAATTGAATGGATAAATTCCATTCTAAGGAAATGGGGAGAATATCCACAAATAATGGGAATCAAATAGCTGGTAAAATATTTGAAATTACTCTCCCCCTCTTTCTTTAAGAGAATTATAACCCGTCAAGTTATAAAGACTTGCAAAAACCATTTTCATTTTTATCCATTTTTTTTTCTTTTTTTTTAAGGCTCAGAAAGATAAGAATCGAAAAAGGAAGAAGGAAGCAAAAAAAAAAGAAAGACATTCTTTTTTGCACATTCTTATTTATATTGATGTTTAAAAATAACGATTGTGATTTACACAACATTTTTTTATGTATTGGCATAATAATAATAATAATAATAATAATAATAATAATAACAATAAATATAGATATATATATATAAAGGGGTTATGTTTTAGGTAATTCTCACATAAGCTCGTATAACTCAAATCGAATCTAACGGAAATCTTAAAGGCAATAATCACAAAAGATCACCAGGTTTTTTTTTTTTTTTTAATATTAAACGAAACAAAAAAAAAAAAAAAAAGGTACTATAAGAATATCGTTTTATCAAGAATTTGAAAAAAAAAAAAAAGGTCTTAGTCTCTTGTATATAAAAAATGTTCTTAGATATTAACAACTTGTGAAAATAGTAATCTTTTTTTTAACATACTTAAAATCTTTGTTCTTTTTTAACAAAAATAAAAGAAAGGTAAAGAGAAAAGAGAAAGGAAAAGAAAAAAGAGAAAAGAAAAAAAGAAAAAAGGAAAGCTACCCACAATGTTAAAATCAATCATTCAACATAATCGTACATTTCATTCAACTACAGTGTCCTTGTTCAATAAATCTAATATCGTTCAAAATCGAATCAAGCTAACGCTTTTTGTCAAAGAAAATTGCGGTTTATGTGAAAAAGCTAAATATAACTTGGAACAATTATATTCAAAAGATAAAGAAATTAGTAAACTCCCATTAGAACTTGTGGATATAAACTTACCGTTAAATAATAAATGGTGGGATAAGTATTCCTTTGATATTCCTGTTTTACATATTGAAAATACTGAAAAACCAGAAAATTTGGCTAAAATATTCCACGTGATTGAAGAAAATGATGTTGTTGACAAAGTAAATGGAGTCAAATCCAAGAATTAATACGGGGAAAAACTTATATTTATATGGGCATTGGCAAAATATACATTTAGGTTATATATATATATATATATATATATATAAACGTGATGGTTATAATGGCTTGGGTAATGTTGGACATTAAAAAAAAATACAATATAAAAAGTTTGCTCAAAGTGGACTTTGTTATTTCCTTAACCGCTTTATTACACAAGCGAAAACTGACTCCACTATAAGGCCATCAAGTTTTATTTATTACATACGTTTTTTTTTTTTTTTTTTTTTTTTTTTCACGTTTATCTTTTTATCACTATTATTATTCAATTGTAAAAGATTAAAAAGAAAAAATAAAAGTAAAAAAATTTATTTCAGCGACATGGACCCCTTTGAAGAACTTGTTTTTTTACCTCTTCTTTTTGGCTTGTTTTCGGCTTTTGATGAAGGTGAGAGCAATAGTTTTTTTCTTTTTCTTGTATTACCATGAACTTTTAAGTCTTCTTGATCATTATTGGTATTTGATTGTGTACCTTTTTCATATCTGGTTTTGGAAGTATCATGCAGTGTATAGGAAGCAGCAGAAGAAGATGATATTAACAAATTTTTGATTTGATCATTAAATGAATTAGGCGGGTCAGTCAATTCTAAATCATTGCCTATATCCTCATAATTGTTGGAAGTAATGGGTAGATCAAAATCATCAGGGGAGTTGCCTATGATGCTTGTTTTGTTTCCCATGGTTGTTAAATTATACTTGTTGTCAATATTGGGTTCAATAACATTTTTGTTGTATTTATTATTACGGTCGACCTGCCATATTTCATCGTCGCTTTTGTGTTCCTCCAATTTTTTAGATTTATCCTTACTGCCCTTATCGTTATTATGTTTAATAGTTTTCCCCAGTGAGTTTTTTTTCAATCGATTAATTTCATTTTCTAACGAGTATACCTTTTGTTGCAATTCAATTTTGCTGTTTAGTAAACTGCTATTTTCACTTTTATACTTGCTGTTTTCATTTTGCACCAACTGACATCTTTCAATCTCATAATTTTTATCCTTGTAGTTTTCCTCAGCCTTTTCGTGGGATAATCTAATAGACTCTTCGAGTTCCATTTCTTTGGCCTTTAATTGAACGATTTCTACGTTTAATTTCTGGATTTTTTCATTGGTTTTAGTATTTAAGTCCTCGTATTGTTTAACTTTTTCCTTAAATTGAATATTTATAGCTTCTAAATCATTTACTTTATTCTCCAATTCATTATTCCCATCACTTAATTTGCTCAGCTTCTCCGTTTTATCCTCTAAATTCATTGTTAAATTCTTAATATCATCTTGATATTGTTCAATTTTAAAATTTAAAGAAGTTTCCATGTTAGCTTTCTCTACGCTACAACTTTCAATTTGCTTTTGCAAAATTTCAAGCTTCTCACTTAGTTGCTTGAGTTGATCGTCTTTCAAATTGTACTTTTCATTTAAGCTTTGGATTTCTAAATCCTTATTTTTGGCCTCTGTGACTAAATTGGTCTTATCCATATTTAACAGGACAAGATTATCTTTCAATGCGCTAATTTCATTAACATTTTCCCCTTCATTTTGTATTAAAATTTGCATTTTTTGTATTTGTCCAAGTAACTTTTCGTAGTTGGTGTTATTATTAGGGGTCACCAACTTAACAGTAGTTAAAATTTCGGATGTGCATGACTCAATTTTTTTCAAAAATGCTGAATTTTCCAAATTAGCTAGTAAATCTTCCATTAACTTAGATGTCTTGGAGACAATATCCTCACTGTTATTGTCTAGAAAATTTTTAACAGAAAACTCTAGAGTTTTAACTAACGCGCCATTGGATTCATCGTTTTTGGCTACCAATTGTTTAATACTATCCAGGCTCTTTGTGGTATACTCGTCAATAGAAACATCGATTTTATTAACTATTAAATCCTGTACACCGGCTAAATTATTATCCACAGCATCAATTTTATTTGTGATCTTCAGCTGAATTTTATCTAAATTGAATGCTTTCCCTAAATGATCCTTTAATTTTTCTAGCATTGAAGTATTTGAATCAGTAACTAGCGTTTTTAATTCGTTAACATCTTTTAATAGCCCATTAGATTTAATTTTTTCCTCACTCAATTGACCATAGGCATTATTGATCTCTTTTTTCAAATAATCAATTTCTTTATTTTTTTTAATTAAGTCGATTTCCAAATTTTTCTTTAGTTCTTTGACATTAGTTAGGATGGTTCTCAAACTGTTTAATTCGATATTGCTATTATCCATTTTTCTTTTAACTTCAGACATCTCCTGACCTATATTTTTTAGCTTCATGTCGTTTGATTCCCTAATTTTGGTCAATTCCCTTTGGTTTTCAGCCATCGAATTTAACCCGTTTTGGAAACCTTCAAATTTTTTGGTTAAATTGTTAATTTCAGTTTTGTAAGTTGCCACTTCGTTTTTCAAAGTATTATTTTTATCTTTACTTTTTTGTAATTCCATTTTTAATTGGGAGCAAATCTTCTGGGTATTGGTAAATGCTTTCATTAAAACATCATTAGATGATTCGTTAATCATAATATCCAGTCTTGATGATTCTTCTCTGACATGCTCACCATCAGTGAATTTTTTATCGTCGGTATCGCTACTACTTTCGTAATCTGAACGCTCTTTGGTGTTACTCGGTGTATTTTTTGAAATTTGCTTGATATCAGTTATCTCAATATCGTCATTGTCTTCAGGACTGTCTTCTTTGCTACTAAATAGTATATTGTTATTGCTATCGTTATTTTCCTGGTCTTCAATATGTAATTTTCTATTGCCACCCTTAGGTTGATAAACATTCTTGTTATTTAATAACGGCGAGCGCTTATCATGATAGTCTTTGATTTTGGGCATTATAATGCTGCTATTATTGGAAGCTCCATTAGTGGTATCATCTCTCTGGTATTCTTCAAATAAACTTTCCAAAGAGTTTTCTTGTACAGAGGCTAAGGTCGTAGCGCCACTCATAAAACTTGTTTTACTATTATTAGCAAAGACATTGCTGGTTGCATGTTCTTTACTAGTGTTGCTTAAGTTTTCAAGGGACTCTGTTACTGAAAAATCATTCTCAGTAGCACTATTCCTAATTTTGGAAAATATATTGTTTCTGGGTTTAAACCCGTGTTTGTTATCTCTGAAGAAACTGGACATTTTAAGTCTTGTTTTGTGTCAATAGTCTTTTTTTTCCTTTTTTTACCTGTTAGTAGGAACAGCTAAAAAGGTTAAAAGTGAAATCAAGAAAAGATACTTACAAAAGAAGCTTTTTTTTTTTTTTTTCTTTTTGGGTAATAGCCGCTGACATTTGAATGTAATAAAAATCATAGATTTTTTAATTAAGGCTAATAAAAGGTTTTCCTTTTCTGATTTTGACACCGCGAAGTTCCGAGTAGCAATATTATCCAATTATAATTTCGGACTTAATGGAGGATACTAGAATTTCCTTTTTCCATTTCCTTTTTCCATTTCCTTAAAACACATTCAAAAATAGAAATATATACAAAAAAATAGCCAGTGAAAATAATGATTTGTATTACGTGTAAAATAATAATAATAAAATGTTAAATAATAACAGGGTCCTAATATTGTGTACCCTTTAGGGTTTTTTTTTTATTTATTTACTGTCTCATTTATAATAGTAATCATAATGTTATCTTTCCGCTCTTTTTTTAGAAAAAAAAAAAAAAAAAAAAAAAAATACGCAATCCGACGGAAAACAACACAAAACTATGTAAATTAAGTATGAAGTTGTAAACCAAACACTTTATAAACTAAATATCAAATTATTTAATTATTGCTGTTTTTTTTTTTTTTTTTTTTTTTTTTTTTTTTTTATCAGAATAAACTTTCATTCAAGTTTAACTCAAAATCATTTCTCAAAAATATGGAAGAATAAGGTAGAAAAATGACATTTCCAAGTGTTAATAGATTGACTTTTGGTTTAGATAGAATAAAGACATATCCAACTTTTAAAAAATGGAGAGGTTCCGATGTTTTATTTTTAATCTTAATTGTCTTATTGAATATCCCGGTTTATCATTTCCAACCATTCCAAAGGCAATTTTATATTAATGATATGACTATTGCACACCCATATGCAGATCCACAAACGGTTAATGATTCTGCATTAGCACTTTATGCGTTTGGTATTCCATTTTTTACAATAATAATTCTAACATTATTATTTGCCGATCCTAAACATAAGATATATTTGTTGTATATCTCTTTATTAGGTTTAACTATAAGTGTTTTTTTAACGGGCTTGATTACCGATTACCTGAAGAATTGGATTGGGAGATTGAGACCAGATTTTCTAAGCCGTTGTATGCCAAAGCCCGGTGTTCCTGAGAATAGATTGGTATATGCTAAAGATGTTTGTACCACACATAATATGGATATATTGATAGATGGGTTTAGAACTACTCCAAGTGGTCATTCCAGTGAAAGTTTTTCTGGGTTAGGATACTTATACTTTTGGTTATGCGGCCAGTTATTAACAGAATATACTTTAACCGGTACTTGGAGAAAGGTAGTTGCTAGTATACCTTTGTTGGGAGCTTCATTGATTGCTCTATCCAGGACACAAGACTATAGACACCATTTTATTGATGTTATTATAGGAAGCATACTAGGCATAGTTATTGCTCATTGGTGTTACAGGAGAAATTTCCCATCTATTCATTCTAAGGACCCATTTAAACCATTATTGGATGATAGTGGTGTTACTTTGGATAATGATCTAGCTATATTTAATAGCAAGACGGGTAGAAGTGGTACTAATAGCAATGGAACCACTGTTACTGATAATACTAACTTTCAGCATGTTTCAATTGATGAAGAAAGTTTACCATTGACTATTACGTGAATTATTTTATTTGAAAATTGTACTATTTTTAAGACAAGCAATTTGGCTTAAATACAAGTCAGGAAAACTATTTAAAAAAACATAGAGCTTTGTAACAATTAGATATAACAGCATATCTTGGATTGTTAGTTTTAAGTCTTGATTATTTATTTATTTGTTTATTTATTTCTTTATTTATTTGGCTCGACCTTTATATCTCTATACTATTTCGTACAAATTTAACATTATTTCATTATACCGAACTCCGATAGCCTGGTTACACCTCTTCGGACATTTTTTTTTTCCCTTTTTTTTTTTTTTTTTTTTTTTTTTTTTTGGGTGAGAAAACCGTTTAAAACTTTATGGACTACGTATCAAAGATCTTATCTTTTTTCAAATAATTTAACACCTCTTTATGGCATGTATAACCAACTATTATACACTGTCTCTATATCTTTTACTAGCAAACAAATTATTAAATAAGATACAAACTTACATTTTCTCATTGTGTTTGAAACTGTATCATTGACTGATCACCCCTAAACACACAACAGCTAAAATATCACATTAACATTACTTGTGTGAAAATACCCCTTCCCCTTCAAAAAAGAATTTCAAAAAAAAAAAAAAAAAAAAAATTCTGTTTATACATATTCTTTTATACATTTATTTTTACAATTTTTTTTGAAATTTTTTGTATGTTTTAAATAAAATAGTGAGGGAAATTATACATATAAATATATATCGAAAACAGAAAAAAAAGAAGGATCTTCCGAAAATTATGGATGTTACAGGCACTACTAGCAATTTATCATTGGATGAGTATTATGCTATGCAAAAGGACGAAATTGAAGTTATTCGATCCATTTATTCGACAGACTTCAAAAATTTAACTGTACAGAAATCAAAATGGGATAAAAACCCCCAAATAGTTTTTGAAATTTCATTAAGGTCTGTGAGAAAAGAACCGGCAGAACTGTCCCTAGTATTAAATATTACATTGCCACCAACTTATCCAAATGCAGAACCCATCATAAAATTTAAGGAATTAGAAAATATAGTTTACTCCCAAGTTCAAAAACTAGAAAAGAGAATCCATGAGATTTATCTAGCTTCTAAGGGCGAACAAATCATTTATGAAATAACACTAATGGTTCAAGAAAATATAGATGAATTTCAAGTCAATGCTAACAATCCACAATCTTTAGAAGAAGAAAGATTCCAGAGGCTTAAATTCGAAAGGGAAAAATTCCAAGAAGAACAAGAAAAATTAAAAGCACAAGAAGAGCAAGTTAAACTGAAAGAACAACAACTAGTCGATGAACTTGTTGAAAAGGAACTCCAAAGAAGACAATTTGTTACATATTCTAACCATCAAACAATGCTTGATTCATCAGAATCATCACTCTCAAGCCATATTCATGGTTCGACTCATAGCGATCTGTCAGTAACTGGAAATAACAATGATTTTGGCTATAATAATCTACAACATACTGATGCTAATCATAATACTGTTACTGATAACATCAACAATGATAGCGCAGTCCATGAATCACCAATGAACGGTGTAAATAGTATGTTAGTGACTGCTCACAAATTCAACAATAATTACATGAAAAAGGATAAATCAATTGATTTATTGCCCCCACAAGAATGGGTAAATTCGGGACAAGCTTATGTTTTTGCCAAAACTATAAAGGGCAAATTGCCTAATAATGTCTATTACAGGTTTAGAGCTGTAGTTAACCCACAAAGTATAATTTTAACCAACGATGTGTTATCTTTTGCCGCGCAATATTTGGTTAAGCCTTTTATACCTCCGGATTCGCCTTTGGCCTCTTCTTTGGCAGTATCTGGAATGATGGATAATTTCTACTATTTGTTAACTGAAGTTTCCTTGGATAACCCCTATTTCAACACTTCTAATGGTAAAAAAGAGATATCTAATTTAGAGAAAGAATTAGAATCATTACTAAGAGTTTCGCATGAAAATGTTTATAAACTCTATGCATATACTGTGGAAAGAACAGGTACTAACAATTCCAATTTTTGTTGGAAAATAAGATTATTAACCGAATATGGCAATACAAACGCAATTGGAGACATTATTTCATCGGTGGGTTATATTAATTTGGCAACCTCCAGAGGCTGGCTAATTAGGTTGCTAGAAGGTTTAGAAGCATTGCATAAAAATGGGCTAATTCATAAATACATTAATTTGGAAACTGTCCATTTAAGCAAAGACTTAGATTTTGGAACTACTATACCTAAATTAATGCACTCCACATATGCCTTTATATTGATCAGTATGCTATCAAGGTATCCTAATAAATCAAAGTCCACAGCATACACGAATATAGATTTGATTTCTTGTTCGTGGATGCCACCTGAACTACTGGAAAAAGATGCAAAAAGAAGTAGAAAAACAGATATTTGGGAATTAGGAGTTTTATTTGTTAAAATGATTAGCGGTATTGATACAACTTTGAACTTCCCAACCCCTAGTGATTTTTTTGCCAGTGTTGAAATGGATTCGAGTTTGGAAGATTTTTTAAAGACAATGTTAAACGATAATCCAAAAAAAAGATGTAGTCCATTGGAATTATTGCCAATGAAATTTTTGAGAACTAACATAGATCCAAACATAGCCAAGTTCAAACTATTGACACTACCAGAAAAATCAATATCATCCACCTCTTTAATAAAAAGACAACACTCGAATATATCGTTTGTTGATGATGTGAAAAGCATCAAAACGGGTACCAGTCGCGCAACATCGCAATCTGATAGGAGGAGAAGCTTTAATATTGGATCTAGGTTTTCATCTGTTACTTCTGCTTTCAAATCTAGATATGCCACCGATTTTGAAGAAATTGCAGTTTTAGGTAAAGGTGCATTTGGGCAAGTTGTTAAGGCAAGGAATTTGTTAGATAGTAGATATTATGCTATCAAAAAGGTAAGACAAACTGAAACAAAATTATCTACGATTTTAAGCGAGGTAATGTTATTGGCCAGTTTAAACCACCAATATGTTGTGCGTTATTATGCTGCATGGTTGGAAGAAACAGCACCAATTGCGTATAATGAAACTGTTTTTGACAGTAGCAGTGAGGAAAATAGTGATGATGCTGATAGTTTCAGTAATACAGACGCAAATGGTCGAAGTGAAACCACTGATTCATATCTAAAATTAAGAACAGGATTTCCTTCAGCAACTAATAGTAATTGGGATTTTATATCGAATTCGTTCCAGAATACCAGTAATAATATCAGTACCAACACAAGTAAGAACACAAATGATGATGATGATGATGATGATGATGATGTTAATAATAATAATACACTAAGTAATAATGATAGTTTTCCTGAAATTGTTTTTGAAAATTCAACTGATGAAGAAGATAACGGGGAAGATGAAGAATATGACAGTAATAATGATATACTCAGTACAAGTGATTCCGAATCTGAAGATCAGGATATTGCTTTAGAATTGGATTTTGGTGACATGAAAAAGAAACATATGAAGTCGACTATATCCAATTATGAAAAAAGCACACTATATATTCAAATGGAGTATTGTGAAAATAGAACATTATATGATTTAATCCACGCAGAAAATTTAAGTCGACAAAAGGATGAATATTGGAGACTATTCAGGCAAATGCTGGAAGCATTAAGCTATATCCATTCACAAGGTATTATTCATCGTGATTTGAAACCCATGAACATCTTCATTGATGAATCTTTAAATATTAAAATAGGGGATTTTGGTTTGGCCACAAATATTCATAAACCTGTTGAACTCTTAAAGCTAGACTCCATTGCAAGTGCTAATGGAACTACTTCTACTTCAACAGCTAACACTAACATTACTGGGGATTTAACATCTGCGATTGGAACTGCACTCTATGTTGCGAGTGAAGTTTTGACAGGGCATGGTCAATACAATGAGAAGATCGATATGTATTCGTTGGGCATTATTTTTTTTGAAATGATTTATCCGTTTAGTACTGGTATGGAAAGAGTTAACGTAATCAGAAGATTAAGATCGCCCTCTATTGATTTCCCTAGTGATTTTGATCAGCACAAGTTTAAAACAGAAAAGAAAATTATTAAAAGTTTATTGAACCATGACCCTAATAAAAGACCCAGTGCTAAGGAGTTATTGAAAAGCGGCTGGTTGCCTGTCAAACACCAGGACGAAATTGTTAAAGAGGCCTTGAAAAATTTAGGTGATCCATCGTCCCCCTGGCAGCAACAAGTTAGAGAAGGTTTATTCAATCAAACATACAGTTTAACCACAGATATTTTGTTCGATGATACTACTAATACAGCCCAGAGCAAAACAACTCCAAATTTTAATGCCATATTGAATTCCCAAATGAAGAAATTTGTAGAGAACATTTTCCAACTGCATGGTGGTGTGGAGACTAGTGCTCCACCGATTATTTTTCCTAAGAATCCAATATATTCAAACCAGAATGTTTATGAATTATTGGATAGAGGGGGCGCCGTTTTGCAGTTGCAATATGACTTAACTTATCCGATGGCAAGATACTTATCAAAGAATGCTTCATCATTGTCTTCTTCTTCTTCTTCTGTTTCTAATTCTGTTTCTAAACAATACAGAATCCAGCATGTTTACAGACCGCCACTTCATGAATTAGCCAGTCTCGAGCCAAGAAAATTTAGAGAAGTTGATTTTGATATTATTTCGACGAATGCTTCCGAGTCACCATTCCATGATGCTGAAAGCATGAAGATTATAGATGAAATAATAGCCAAGCTACCAGTATTCAAGAAAACAAACACGTATTTTGTAATAAATCACGCTGAAATTTTAGAGAATGTATTTAATTTTTGTTCAATTGACAGAGCCCAACGCACACTTGTTTCCCATTTGTTATCGCAAGTGGGGTTTACCAAAACATTTAAGGAGGCTTCCCAGGAATTAAAATTGCAACTAAACTTGACATCTACCTCTTTGAATGATTTGGAATTATTTGACTTTAAATCTGATTTTGAAAGCACTAAGAAAAAGCTAGCTAAGCTTATGTCTGAAAGCCCATATTGGGGTAAAATGGAGGAATCTTTAAATCATTTGTCGAAAATTTTAAATTTTTTAAAACAATTTGGTGTTAATAGACATATTGTTATTTCGCCCTTGAGCAATTATAATTTTGCATTTTATAAAAATGGGGTTATGTTCCAAGCAGTTTATGATGACGGTAGATTGAAACAGTTAATTGCAACTGGTGGTAGATATGATAGTTTGATTTCCCTAATTACAAGACCTTCAGGTGGTAAAACAAAAAATATTAAAAGGTCTGTCGGCTTTAATTTAGCTTGGGAAACGATGTTTTATGTTGTATCAAATTACTTCAAACTAGCTAGCGGGAGAAAAATCAAAAAAAGAAGTAAATTTTTAAAAGAAACCGAGCTAGATTGGAAACCAAAAAGATGCGATGTTATCGTAGCTAGTTTTACCAACGCAATGTTAAACACGTTTGGTGTAGTTATATTAAATGAACTTTGGAAAGCTGGGATAAGCGCTGACATAATACGCGATTGTTTTAACGTTGATGATGTTGTAACAACGGCTCAAAAGGATGGGGTTGAATGGATAGTTTTAATTAAGCAGCAACAGCTGAACTCTTATATGGGTACTCCACATAGCGGCCATAATAAAAGATATTATAAGCCTTTGAGAATTAAGAAACTAGGTAATAATCCCATTGATGTGGATCTAGATCTTGATGAATTCATTATATTGTTTAAAAGGGAAGAATTAAGAAAAAATAAATATCTCAATGAAATTCTATTTTCAGGCAATATATTGGGAGAAGATGGGTTATGGAATTGGGGTCCAGCCTCTTCATCTAGTGTCGCTTCAAATAATTTATTTAATGCATCTTTTGGTAGTGCTGCTGCTAGGATGAAAAACATGGGGTTTGAATCGACCAAAAGGATAATGGACACTGGTGCTCCAATATCCAATTCATCGCTTAATTATAACAATGGTAATGTTATGATAAATAGATATCAAATGCATAATAGCAAGAACAATGCTGATTATGATGATGATGATTATGATGCTAATGGTAATAGTAATAATAATGGTAATTCAATAGTTAGTAATAGTTTTACTAAGAATCTAGATGGAAATATTATACTTGGTAGTGAAAATACTAATAATACAGTTGATAATATGAACAATAGCTTTTTATTAAGCAATATAAATAACAATAGTACAAGTAACACGAACAATTTGCATGAAAATATTTTGGATCTAGATACCTTGGCTTCTCATTCTGTTAGTAATAACGTTGATAATATTGGTAATAATAATGGTATGGTTAATGTTGATGGTGCTAAGAATGGCAATAATAATAATAATAATAATAATAATAAATCGTTAGTTCATGATTTCAATAGACAAAAAGTGGTTTATATACCAAACATGGCTACCAGATCAAAGAAAAACAGTAGGAAAGAAAAATGGAAGTATGAAGAAAGTGCAAGAGAAGCATCCAAACAAATTGTACAAAGTTTAGCTTCTGCTCCAATTTTTGAAGTTGATGCCTTGAGAGAAGAGACATTAGAAATTATCTCAATAACATCATTGCAACAAAAGGATGAATGGTTACGTAAGGTTTTCGGGTCAGGTGCCAATTCCGCACCTAGAAGTTTTGCCACTAGTATTTATAATAATTTATCAAAAGAGGCGGCTAAGGGAACTAGGTGGGCCATATTGCACTCTAATAAAACGGGCAAATCATGTGTTGTTGATTTACAAAGATGACCATATATATATATATATATATATATATATATGTTTTTGTTTTATTTCTTAACTTTTTTAAATTATAGAAAAACGGTAATGAAAACCTTCAATGTATATATATTAAAAAAAAGTTTTTAATAGGATCAATATTAATGCTGTTATTTGTGTATTTTCCATAGGTGTATGTGATGTTATGATAAATGATTAAGGATATTATATATTGAAATAAGGAAATTAAAGATGGAGTATTCTTGATGGTAAAGATAAGCCTATATTTGATAAAATTATTGGCAATATTATATAATGTGGGAATAGTTGTCAAGTTTCCCAGCTTTATTTTATAGATCTCATGGACATAGCTTTGTACACAAATCATAATAAAGGCATTTGTCATAAAGTACGGGGAAGCCATGAAGAACTAAAAGTTTCTTTTTTCTAAATTAAAAAAAAAAAGAATAAAAAAAAAAAAAAAAAAAAAAAAAATATGGTAACACAAAAAAATAACAAACAAATTAATAGTTATCTTTTAGTTAATTTTTTTTTATAATCATTTTCATATTTTGTTGCAAAACAATACCAAAGATCAAGATATATTACTCGCAACTGCTTTACTAAATTATGGATGATTTCATGAATTTAAGTCTTGATACCGATCCTAGAGAGTATTTTAAGGAATGTGATAGGATTAATACACAATTATCTGGTTTTACACTTCCTAAAGAAACAGACGAAAGATATGGGGAATTACAGGATAATGCGATGATTGACAGTGACTGTTATTATAATTATAGCACAAGAACGATCTCTCAACTTGAATATAAAATTGACTATTGTAATAGAAACAGTATGAATAACAACAAAAAATACGAAACTTTTGGCATGCATATGATTAAAAAATATTTGTTTAATAAGAAAAATTCAAAGAAGGGAGCATTAATATTTGGTATTAATCTGGAACAAGAAAATAAAGGAGTTTCTACTACTAATAATAATAATAATAATATTATTATTAATAATAATATTAATAATGAGGCTAATGAATTACCTGGATTATGCTTAAAAGAAGAAGAAGAAGAAGAAGAAGAAAAGAAAGATGGACAAGAGCATCAACTCCAAAAAGAAGATGTTACAATCCCAAAACCTAAACCTAGCAATAAATATTTACAATGCGACGGAGGAAAGACTGATGAAGACCTAGAATTATTAAAATTAGACGACAAGGAAGAAATCTGTGGCGACACTTATGAGGGAAAAAATATATCACATGAAAGTACTAAATCTACGAAGGAGGTAGGTAACTTTTTAAAAGCATTGGTATCACCAACAACATTGGGAGTTGCAACGGCAAGAAAACAATTAATAGAAGAAGGAAGCGATGTGAATTTAGAGGCAAGGCAGAAAGAAGAAGAAATGAAGAGGGAACCCTCCAAAAAATTGGATTTTAATGTTGCAATTAAGAATTACAATGAAAACAATGATCAAAATGATAATAATATTTGTGGTGTTAAAAGTATTTCTAATTGCTTCGCTGAACAACAAGATTCGAAAAAAGCGTGTAATTTTTCTGTTAACAATCATTATTATAATTTCTTTTGTAATGGACCCATGCCTTATACACAAAATTTTCCATTCTATTCTCAATTGATACCAGTTTCCAATAATGATCCTGGCAGTAATAATAATAATAATAATAATGGGAATAGTAATGATGCTCCAACATCCGGTAGTGAGTACCATGATAATAGTTATAACTATAATTCCCATTTGCCACAACCTTGGTCATATAAATCACATCCACAGCATAAATTCATGTATATTTTTACTTCATATTTACAATTTGGCTTAAATATATTAACATATATGTCAGTAATATCCATATTATTAACTGTCTTTAAATCGATTAAGTCGGACATAAATAATACATGGAACCAAGAAATTTTAAAATTTAATTATGAGTCAATGAAATGTGAATTGCAATACATAAGAAATAAATGTCAAGATAATACCGCGCCTGCATTACAAAACCTATGTTATGATTGGTATGAGTGTATGAAGCGCGACAATAATATTATGTTTAAAGAAAGAACACAGCATATAGCTGCATTATTTGGGAAAATATTTAACGCCATTATTGGTGAATTAGAGTGGAAAAGTGTTTTAATAGTTATAGCCTTATTATACTTTTGGATATTTGGGACCAATTTTTTCCTAGGGTTTATAAGAGCCAAGAGTTATTATGACAACGGGAAAGGGAGAGATGATGTTTTCTATGAAAATTCCACCAATACTAAGCCCAACAACGATAAGAACGAAAATGGTGATATCAAAAATAACTCTACGACTAAATTATTGAAGAACTGATTGAATATTTTTTTTTTTTTTTTTGCCTTTTCCTTTTTTTTTTTTTTGGAAATAATTTCCTAATCTATCAAAATTTTGTGTTTTTTTTTTTTTATTTTATTTTTATTTTGATTTTTCTTTCCGTTAATGGAAATAAAATTGCATTGTAAGCAATGAAAAAAAAGCGATGTTTTAATCAAAGATGGAATTGGGTTCCCGATGAAATTATAATAAAAATAAAAATAAAAATAAAATAAATTTAAGGGTATATAAATATATATCATTTAAAGTTTTATTATCCACTTTTTTTTTCTTTTTTTATTATTATTTTTTTTTCTTTGTTTATTTTTCCCTTCACTTCATCCTTATTAAAGCAAAAAGGAAAAGAAGAAAATAATAATAATAAGATAGCAACAATTTGCAAAAATAATAATCATGTTAAAAACAATCACGAATAGAATAACTGTTAAATCACCATTAGTAACTTTGAGCATCAAAAACGCCACACGTGGTTTGGCTCAGTTTACTCCACCATCACATATAACGAACCAAACTGCTAAGGCCTTTCATCCAATTGATAATAAATTGGATTGGGATAGATTGAAACAATCACTTGATAAATTCAACAATTCCACAATGGATATTCCATTGGTTATCAATGGTGAAAAAATTTACAAGGATAGTAACATATCCATACAAACCAATCCAGCCAAACACGAACATAAATTAGCCACTGTTGCTCGAGCCAATGAGCAAGATATTTCTAATGCTATTAAAGCATCGTTAAACGCTAAAAAAATTTGGTTTGAAAAATTCTCTCAAGAAGACCGTTGTGCTGTTTTTTTGAAGGCGGCAGATCTAATTACCAACAAGTATAGGTATGATATGTTGGCAACCACTATGTTGGGACAGGGTAAGAACGTGTTCCAGGGGGAAATTGATTGTATTGGTGAGCTAGCTGATTTTTATAGGTTTAATGTTAAATATAGTTATGAATTGTACAATCAACAACCATGTGAGTCTGCTAATGGTGTTTGGAACCGTGCTGAGTATAGACCATTGGAAGGGTTTGTTTATGCGATAACACCTTTTAATTTTACTGCTATTGCTGGTAATTTATTTGGCGCACCCGCCTTAATGGGTAATACTGTTGTTTGGAAGCCATCCCAAGCTGCCGTTTTGAGTAATTACTTGCTATACAATATCATGGAGGAAGCTGGTTTGCCTAAAGGTGTTGTTAATTTTGTTCCTGGTGACCCTGTAATGATTACCGAACAAGTTTTAAATAATAGAGATTTTAGTGCTTTACATTTCACAGGTTCCACCGCAGTTTTTAAGAAAATATATGGGGATATTCAAAATGGGGTGGTTAATAATAAATACAGAGATTATCCAAGAATTGTTGGTGAGACAGGTGGTAAGAACTTCCATCTGGTTCACCCTAGCTGTAATTTGGAAAATGCAGTTTTAAATACTTTAAGGGGTTCATTTGAATTTCAAGGTCAGAAATGTTCTGCTACCAGTAGGCTATATTTGCCAAAGTCTATTTCCAAAAAATTTATTGATATGTTAATTGAAAACATCAAGAAAATTGGGAAACCAACTAACTGTGCTGAAGACTTGAATGGCTTCATGGGACCAGTTATTCATGAACAAAGCTTTAACAAATTAAGTAAAGTTATTGAAGATGCTAAAAAGGATAATAATTTAGAAATTGTTTATGGTGGCCATGTTGACAAGAGCAAAGGTTGGTTTGTTGAGCCAACTGTTATTAAATGTAATAAATTAGATCACAAATATTTATCAACTGAGTTTTTTGGTCCGATTTTAACATATACAGAATATGCAGATGAAGATTTTAGTAAAATATGTGAAATTATAGATCAAACTGGTGAATATGGGTTAACTGGGTCTATTTTCTGCAATGATAGAAGCGCTATTAAAGAAGCAACTGACAAATTGAGATATAGTGCTGGTAATTTCTATATCAATGATAAGTGTACTGGTGCTGTTGTTGGTCAACAGTGGTTTGGTGGTGCTAGAATGAGTGGTACTAACGATAAGGCTGGTAGTGGGAATATTTTGTCTAGATTTGTTAGTGTCAGAAATATCAAGGAGAATTTTATTGATTTGGAGGATTTTAAGTATCCATCTAATTTGTAATGTAAGAAGTAAATAAATATAGATTAGAGAAATGAATTTTTTTTTTTATATATATATTTTATTATTAGAAGTTTAAAGCAGTATTACTTTCATTGGCTACTGTTTTTCTTTTTTTTTTTATTATTTTTTCCTTTAAGGGAAGTATAATTTAAGAAAGAAATCTACGGCAGTTTCTAAGAATAATAAAAATAGTTGTGTCAAAAGCCGGGTAAAATATACTCAGTGAGTTTGTATCCCTCGCCAAATGCGAACGACAACGGAAATCACTTAAAATAAAAAAATAATAAAAAAATGCAAAGGAGGTGGCAAAAATTAAAACTTTTTTTCAAAAAAAAAAAAAAGTGCCTATGATTAATCACCAAATTAAAAGATTAGCTTTATTACTGTTACCTTTTTCCCTCTTTTCATTTTTTTAATTCTTTTTTTTTTTTACTTTGCCCAATTTCTTTATTATTATCTATAAGCATATCATATAACACACACATATATATATATATATATATCTAATCATAAGGGGGGAAAAAGAAAAAAGAAAAGAAAAGAAAATACATATACTTACACATTGGAAGAAGGGAACTTTCCACTTTCAACTCATACCAAAAATAGTGGTTCACAAATCTACTACAAGAAAGAAAGGGTTAAATTAGAACTCTAAGGTGTTCCAATTGCACTACATTTATATATTTTATAATATCAACAAAAAAAAAAAAAAAAAAAAAAAACACTCCTTTCTAAGACATACAAACACACACACACACATATATATATATATCTATATATATTTATATTTCCTTCTCTATCTATCTATCTATCTATCTGCCTATCTCTATCCCTTTCTCTCCCTCTTTTTTTTTTTTTTTTTTTTCACTTTTTACTTTAGTATTTACGTACAGAAATGAGTAACCAAAACCACAATAATAACAACAATAACAAAAAGGAAGTAGAACAACAATATGCTACAACAACTGGGGGTGTCAATAACCCTAAACATATTCATATTGCACATAGAAGATCCCCTAGTGAATTGACTAATCTAATGATTGAACAATTATCCTTACAAAGACAACTGGAAATGGTGCAAGCTCAGCAACAACAGTTACTAGCTCAACAGCAACAATTAAATGCCGCAGCAGCAATGACTAACAACAACTCACATGGTACTGTTCCATTTTTACCACCTCCTCCTCCACAACCATATAATTTATCTCCTAACAGGAATACCAATAACACCATCACCAATAACAATAACAGTAACGGTGGTTCAAACAGTAGAAGCCATTCTAGAAATAATTCAGGTTACGAATTTAATCGCCACACGAGGGGTAATGATTCTGTATCATCCATTTCATCTGGTGGTGGCGGCGGCGGACATGGTCATTCAAGAAGACATTCTTTAGGATTGAATGAAGCTAAAAAGGCTGCTGCTGAAGAACAAGCTAAAAGAGCTGCAAATGCTACAGGTAATACTGACGTTACTATTATTGTTGATAAAGCCGTAAGCAAGGAGGAACAATTCGGCTTTAAGTTTCCCCCTGGTCCACCACCAGCATCCCAGTCCTCTGTATCGTCCAGTTCTTCTACCGTTAGTAGTTCTAATACCCACAACCACAATAACGGAAATAATAATAGTACTTTTTCTCACCGTCGTACTAATTCTTCTAACAGTAGCACCTATAGTGCTTCTCCGGGGAAAAATTATCATTTCCCACCAAGAACCCACTATAATAACAGCCACAGCGTTGATTTTACTGCTTTGAACAACAATAACAATAACTACTACTATTACGACAACAATAACAATGCTGGTGAAAATATGAATGATTTCACCTCACCAAGAAAATCACATTCTAGAACAAATTCTGGAATTAACTCTAATTGGAGACAGCAACAGCCCCAACAACAACAACAACAAGGTGGTGGTGGTAATAATTATTTAGCATTTAATACAGGTAATTATAATAACAGCAGTAGCAGTGGTACCAATCATGCGAACAATTCTATTCAACCTAATATGCAATTTTCTCCCTTCCATAAAAAGTCGTTATCAAGAGACGGAGCCACTTTATTGGAACCAACACCACCATTTCAACCAGGACACAAGTCTAATTTATCTTCTTCCTCAAATAACACGAATAACAACAATAACAACGGTAATGGTAGAAAGTCTTTGTTTGTACCATATTTACCACAAGCTAGCATTCCACAATTGTTACAAGAGGGGAAGTTGGTTGTTGGTACTTTAAGGGTTAATAAAAAAAATAGATCTGATGCTTGGGTTTCTACGGATGGGGTGTTAGATGCTGATGTTTTCATTTGTGGATCTAAAGATCGTAATAGGGCTTTAGAAGGTGACTTGGTGGCTGTTGAATTGTTATGTGTTGATGATGTTTGGGAATCTAAGAAGGAAAAAGAAGAGAAAAAGAGAAGAAAAGACGCTGGCCAAGTTCAACAAGATTTATTAAACTCTGGTGAAGATTACCATAACGATGCCACTTTTTCGCCCCGCAAAGACTCCTCTTCATCCCATATCCATGGTCGTATTAACTCCTCGACCTCTAACTATGATTCTGATTCGCAAACTACTGGCAATAATAATGGAAACAATTCCGGTTTGAAGAGAAGAGGTTCCTTAAAACAACGTCCGACTCAGAAAAAGAATGACGATGTTGAGGTTGAAGGCCAATCTTTGCTATTAGTCGAAGAAGAAGAGATTAGTAATGAATTTAAACCATTGTACGCTGGTCACATTGTTGCTGTCTTAGATAGAATTCCGGGTCAATTGTTTAGTGGAACTTTGGGTTTATTAAGGCCTTCACAACAGCAACAACATAACAACAACAATCATGAACATAGAAAGCCCAAAATTGTTTGGTTTAAACCTACGGATAAAAAGGTCCCTTTGGTTGCTATTCCAACAGAGCAAGCACCCAAAGATTTTGTGGATAACGCTGAGAAATATGCTAATAAGTTGTTTGTAGCTGGAATTAAACGTTGGCCGATCACCTCTTTACATCCTTTTGGTACGTTGGTTACCCAATTAGGTGAAATTAATGATCCCGAAACCGAAGTGGAGGCCATTTTGAAGGATAACAATTTCTTGTGTGATGAATATTTAGACCCTGTAAACCGTGCTGTAGAGAAATCCACTTTTAGGGCCACTCCGTTAAGTGAAGAATCTATTGCCAAAAGACCCATATTTGACTCCGAAGAAAATGGCGGAATTGCAATTATTAAGCAAAATCCGTTTACTGCATCTGATTTGGCTCTAAACCTACAGACCAGTACTGACGGTAAAACTGGCGATTCTGTTTTACAGTTGGGTGTCCACATTGTTGATGTTACAGAGCAAATTGAGAGTGGATCCAGTTTGGACAGAAGAGCAAGGAAAAGATCTACAGGGGTTTCAATTCCTCAGAAGAATGTGGCATTGTTGCCCATTAAGGTAAATGAGGAGCTAGGATTGGAAGTTGGTAAGAAATCTGCCACAATATCTGTGGTTTACAGTATCAATGTTGAAACTATGGAGGTTATTGATACTGTTGTTAAGGAAAGTTTTGTTGTCCCCTCTCAATTGGTTAATGTTGAAGATTTAGATGTTGGTTGCACAGAATTTACTCAACAATTAAGAAGCATTGCTGGTATTTTCATGAAGTGTCGGTTGAATATGGACTCATTAACTCCAAGGCTGCCATTGTTGGAGGGATTGGACGATGAGTCTGTGAAACCAACATTGAACATTTTTAATTCTGATGGTTACGTTTTGAGAGAACTCCAATATAAGGCCAATAATACTGTTGCCGAGATAATATATACGAAGTTGGGTCCATTATCCTTTTTAAGGAGACAATCGCATCCTTTAAGCACCAAATTACAGTCTTTTTTTCAAAGAATTTCTAATTTTGAAAACGTTGAGATCGATCCGACTACACCTGAAACCTGTCTGAAGTCAATGTTAGCTATCAAAGACACAGGGGTTAGATGTGGTGTAGAGATTTTATTTTTTAAGACTTTACAGAGGGCCAAATATTTTGTAGCTGGCAAGGTGGATCCTGATCAATTTGATCATTATAGTTTAAATTATCCACTATACACCCATTTTACAGCACCATTCAGGAGATATTCTGATCACGTTGTTCATAGACAATTGAAGGCGGTTATAAATAACATTCCATATGAAGAAGATATAGATTCATTAAAGATTACTGCTGAATATTGTAATTTTAAGAAAGATTGTTCTTGTCACGCTCAAGAACAGGCAATTCATCTGTTGTTATGCAAAGCCATTAATGATATGGGTAATTCTACTGATCAACTAATAACCTTGGGTTTGGTTTCGCAAGTTTATGAAAGTTCTTTTGACGTGTTTATTCCAGAGTTTGGTATCGAAAAGAGGGTCCATGGGGATCAGTTACCGGTTACTAAGGCGGAATTTGATAGTGTCAATAAGATTTTAGAATTGTACTGGCAACCAAATGTTGATAGTGCTACCTTTATTCCAGCAGATGAGAAAAAGCCAAGTAGTTATAGGAATTCGATTAGAAACAAATTCAAGTCTACTAGTGTTGAGATTGCTTATAATGAATTGAAATCAAAACCTATGTTATCTGAGGAATTATTAAAGAAATTTTCATCAATGAAATTGTCCCCACCAAATTTCACTCCTTTAAATAATTCGAGAACACCCGAATCTTCTCCATTGGAGCAGTATTTGAAATATACTACAACAAGGATCGAAGGCGGAGAAAGTTATATTCAAGAAATTCGTGAATTAAAACAGGTTCCAATTTTGTTAAGAGCAGAAATCGGTATGGCTTTACCATGTTTATCTGTTCGTGCATTAAACCCATTTTTGCAATCGTATAATAAGGCCGGTAGTAATAGCTAAATATATTTTTGAAGATTTAGATCAAACTTACTATTCTTCTTGTTTTAAACTTATGATTGAATGATTCTATTGTAGTCCTAGATTTCCCTTTCCTCTCCCTTTTTTTTTTTTTTTCCTTTTTATATATATATATTTTTTTTTATTTTTATTTTAGTAACGATTATGCTTATTATATGTATATATATATATATATATATATTTGTTTATGTTTATGTTTATCTGTCTGATAATGACGTGCTATAATTATATATGCGTATAATTATGCATGTACATATATAGTTTTTCAAATTTTTATTTAACTTTCTTGACATACCACTTAAAGTTGAGATATGTTTAAGTGTTGCCTCTTTTATAACCAATATTGACATGACAGCATGTACTGATATACGTTATGAAAGGGATACTTTTTTTTTTTTTTTTTTTTTTTTTTTTTTTCTCAGTTTTTTTTCTTCCTGGATATTTTCGTTCCAAACTACTTTCCAATGTAAATTATTTACACATTTGCTTAAAAAAAAAAAAAAAAACCCCCCCGACATAAGTTAAACTTTGAAAGGATTCCTAACAAGTAATAAAACATCCAAACAAAAATGATGCTGTTTACACATGCCAAAAGAGCCCTTATCACTAATTTCATCAGAATTAAAAGAGCTGATAAAAACATCTATAGAAATGTTTTCTTATTAAAACAGCTAGGAACATCAAATTCTTTATTTTTTTTTGGTCAAAAAAATAACTTATTTTCAACAGTTTCATACAGGTTTGCCAAAAAACCAAAGAGTTCCAAAAATAAAAAAAAAACAGATGAACAACAACCTGCGGATGCTGAAGAAACAGTTACTTTAAACATCAAGGATTATCAGAAAAATGTTGCTTGTGAAATGAATGAGATTTTAGAGTTGCACAAAAAAAAGATTAACGAATCTAAAATGGGATTGAGCAATCCGAAGATCTTTGATAAATTGATGGTTGGGAGCTCTAAATTTGTTGATGTTGCTACAACTACAACAAAGGGCCGTAATATGTTTATAGTTACTGTTTTCGATCCTAGTAACACTAAAAATGTAATTAGTGCAATCCTGGGATCTGGAATGAATTTAAATCCAGAAAGACTGCCTGATAACGAACAACAATTGAAGATTTCTTTACCACCAGTAACCTCTGAAAGCAGAAACAAGTTGGCCAAAGAATTGAAGAGGATTTTCGAAGACTTTAAAAATACCAATAAGAGTGGTTCTTTATCCTCTGTAAGGAGCAAATATATGAAGGATTTAAAGGAATTTGATCAGAAAAATCAGGATGTTAAGAAATGTATTCAAGAAGTTGAGAAAATACATAAAGATTTTGTTTCCAAGTTACATGAACAGTTCAAACAGGCTGAGAAAAACATTATGAAATAAAATTGTCATTTAGATGGGGAGTGGTGAAGAGAGGGGGGGGGGAGGAAAAATTACATAAAATAAAATAAACACTTATTTGTGATTTAATATACCATGTATATAATTTAGAAAAATAATAAACACAGGATGCTTTTCATGCATTTTTTGCCAACTTGAAAATATTTTTGATTCTTTCCCACAAACTCCAAGTGTAAGAAGCTGTATTCATAGCTTTTACAAACTGCCAAGCCACTTCATTGTCCTTAATAGGATAGTTCAATGGAGCAGGGATCTGTGTGGAGACAAATGGTAACTTGTCGTAGCAAATACTCTTGGCATTGCACAACCCTAACAAACCTTCTTCTCCACCAAATTTACCATACCCTGAACCATTACATCCACCGAATGGTAATTGGCAAACATAAAACGTGGCAAAATCGTTAATGGCAACATTACCTGTAATCAATTTGTCAGCTACATAACAACAATCTTCGTATTTACCGAAAACAGAACCACCCAAACCAAATGGTGAGCTATTGGAAACTTTTATAATATTATTCAAATCATTTCCACCTTTCAAAACAGTCAAAATTGGACCAAAGACTTCGTTAGTAGCAATATCCATTTCTGGTGTGACATCGACTAACAAAGTTGGTTGAAAATAATGACCTTGCGGAAAGTTTGGATGACAAAATCTGGAACCACCATATAGCAACCTTGCACCTTTATTCACAGCGTCCTTAACCAAAAGTTCCAACTGTTCAAACCTGTTATCGCTGATCATGGCACCCATGTCAATGTTTTCCAATAAGTCATCAATATCGGAACCCAATCTTAGGCTAGCGACTCTTTTTTCTAAAATGTTAACTAATTCATCGTATTTGGAATTGGCTACAATGACTCTTTCAATACCAATACAGTTTTGGCCGGAAGATTGGAAAGTACCTCTCATAATAATAGAGGATAATTTGTTTAAATCTTGGACACTATCCAGACAAATAAAAGAATCCTTACCACCCAACTCAACAACTACAGGAGTGATTGTTTCGGCAGCTTGCTTCAAAACGTGGTGAGCCACTGGCTTGCTCCCAATAAAAGTAATATGCTTGAAAGTGGGGTGTGATGTAAAATAGTCTGCAGTACTCTTACCACTGTCATCGCTTAGCTTGCTTTCAATATTTGGTGGGAAACAATAGCATAATTGAACCAAGTTTGGGTCATGGCCACAAATTTCCAAGACTTTTTTAACTAGTTTAATAAAGTAAACAGATGACCAAACGACTTGTTCGGAACATTTAACTACAATACCATTACCAGCAAAGATAGCAGCCACAATGGGACCCAACAAATTGTGGAAGGGATAATTCCAACTAACAATGGCGGCAACAACACCTAATGGTTCGTATACTACTTTTGCTCCTTTATAAAATTGCATGAAAAAATTTGTTGGTCCTGGTCTTTTATCTTCTTTAGTTAAGACATCAACACCATGTTCAATAATCCAGGTGATTTTTTCCAAAGTCACTAAGATTTCGCCCATACTGGCATCTAACATGGTCTTACCACTATCACGACAACAAACTCTGGCAATCTCATCCTGATGATGTAAGATGTAATTATGTAAAGTACTCAAAACCTGCAATCTTTGTTTAAAAGTAGTTGACTTCCATGACTTTTGAGCAATTGAACATTTGGAAATCAATTTGTCCATATCTAATTTGGTCATATTATCAAATCTGCTTAAGAACTGGCCGGTTGCTGGACAATAACATTGAAGATGTGTTGGATCATCTTCATTATAAACATTGGTATTGGGAATTCTCTTACCCTTCCAATTTGGCTTGGCTTCGTCTGGTACTGCATATTCAAATTTAATTGGAGTGACATAATTGCTAGCTTTGCAATTGCAAGGTAATATCTTTTTGTTAAATAATAATATAATTAATAGGGATGCGCAAATTAGTAATATTTTGGAACTAATTGAACCATCGCTGTTATCGGTGAGTAAGTTGAAAATATAGTTTGCAGGAGGGCATTTGTGGATAATATTCTGGATGGACATTGTGACTGGGATGTTTGAGAATATTGTTTCTACCACCAAGAAAAGGTCAATTTGTATCGATTTACTAGATGAATGAACTAGTGTTCTTAATTCAAGAAGGATAGATAAAAGCGTTAGATTAAGAAAAAGAGGGAAGGGAGAAGAAGAAAAGACAATTATAAAAGATGGTAGTTTATATATAAATATATTTCTTTTTAATGGATATAAACGAAATTTTAGATACTTTTTAAAAAATAAAAAAAAAATAAAATTGAATTTGTAATCGAGGGGAATTTCTTGATAAAAAATCCTTGCTTTTTTTTTTTATTTTTTATTTTTTTATTTTCTTTTCATAAACGATAAAAAATTGAACATTCAGCAAGTCATTTTTACTGGATGTTTTTTTTTCTTAAATTAAAAAAAAAGAAAAAAAAAAAAAATGTATATATATATATATATATGTTATTAAGACATCTAAATAGATATTCAAATAAATATTCTATATGAAAAAATGAAAAAGGAGGCTACAAAACAGTTGTTTTTTTCAGGAAAAAAAAAAATTAGTAGAACGATGTATATACTCGTCCTCTTTATTCTTCTGTTTCTTGGCTTATTTGGCATTAATATGGATTTCAGCGCTTGGTTTAGTGACAGCTCCAACTAATAAATTAACGACATCATTTTTCTTAGCGTTACTCTGTTGTTGAATCTCCTTTAAGTCGCCTTGAATACCTTGTTCGGCAGATTTTTCCAAATCACCAACACTTCCTGCGTTCTTAGCTTCAAAATCTTTTAATTCTTGTTCTTTAGCAGTTTTGTATTTTTGTATTTCATCCAATGCATCCTTTTTAGCTTGTTTCAATTTATCTTGTCTATATTGTCTGGCTTCTGCAACTATTTTTTGTGCATCTTTTTCAGTTTTTAATAAAGTAGCGATACCATTCGATTGAGACTATAATCCAATAATATAAATAAGAAAGACAAAAAAAAAAACCCCTAGAATTACCATTTTAATCATTAAAAATAATATAAATTGGTGTCTTATTGTCCATTTTGATTCAGTTGTTAGTAAAACGGGTCCTGTACAACAATTATGTTATGGAAAAAGGGAGAAGGAAGGAAGGAAGGATTAACAATAATAATAAATAAATAAATAAATAACAAATGAAATAAAATTTAATATATTTCAGAAAAACTATTTTTTTCACAATAAATTACTATTGGATTGTTCTTTAATAAAAGCGATTCAAATAATACATGTAGATTTATGGATGTCTAAATTGTTTTCTAGTTGTGTATTTGTTATATATGTTGTTATTCCTTACTTGATAAAATTGATTGTAAATACGTACCATTTTGTATTCTTTCTTGGAAACTCTTTAGTGTATACTTTTTTTTTCTTTTTTTTTTTTTTTCTATTAATATTATTATTATATTTTAGTTATAGTTAAGAAATAAGTAAAAGTTTGTTAGAGAAAACAATTTTTAAATTTGCAACAAAGTACAATTTAATATAATTCAATAGTAAAATCTTTGCTGCCTTTTTTTTTTTTCTTTTTCTTTTTCTTTTTTTTCCTTTTTTTTACAACCAAAAATAAAAAAAAAAAATATATATTATCTATGAACCATGTCCATGTAAATAATACATCCGAATGTCCGTTCTAATAGATTTAATAACCGATTTCAATTTGTCCTTTCTGTATTCTCGGATAGCCGGATAAGATGAGAAGCGGATAAATTCTGTCATGAAAAACAAAACAAAACAAAACAAAACAAAACGTTTCTTTTTATTTTTGTAGTTTGCCCCGAATTAAATAATAACTTTGCTACAACTGAAAAGTAAAAGCATACTACTCAAATTTGTTACTTGGCCTTTTATTTTCTCTTTTCCATCATTAAAATAATCCATCTGTTGTATAGAAATAACAACTAAATAATAATTATTACCATCACATATCTCACTACAATTATATCCTTTTTTATCGATAAACACCTAACCAATGTGCTCAAAAGACCTCAATGAGAATCTCAATACTTCTAATAATGTCACAGCCATGAAAAATAATCCCAAATTATGTAGCATATGTCAAAAACAAACCTTTAAATATAAATGTCCCAGATGCTTCGTGAAAACATGTTCATTACCTTGTTCCAAAATGCATAAATTGACCCTCAATTGTTCAGGCAAACAGTATGATCCCACAGAATATGTAAGTAGCGATGAAATAAAAACCCTGAGCAAAAAGAAAAGAAAACATGATTCTATCACCAGAGAGGAAGGAAAAGGAGAAAATGAGGAGGAAGAAAACAATGTTTTGGTTCAAAGAGATTATAATTTTCTAATAAATCTAAATAGAAAATTATCCATCGTAAAACAGGATGGCAGAATTAAAAATAAGAAAACATTGCAATTGTATAGGAAAAATAATACCGAAACCAGTAACAACAATCATTATGGTGAACCTCAAGTTGATATGATTACTAGAAGAGGTTGTAAATGTATTTTATTACCTAAGGGTATGAAAAGATCCAATATGAATAAAAGTAAGTGGGATAATAACTTACAAAGTTTTCTATGGACAATCGAATGGGTAATTTGTTCCAACGATGTTGATAATGCTACTGAGACCAATAAATTGATCAATTTTTATACACACAGAAATAATGAAAATGATGAATTGTTAAAAATTTTAGCAAACTGTAGAAAAGTATGTTTTTCCATTATTAATGAAAATATATTGAACCAAGAAAAGAGCAATATGAGGGTGAATGTTGCTAAATCAGATCAGGAGCAAGACCATGTATATACCAATGATAGATCTGTAAATGCAAAGACCACGGATACGACAGTAGATAACAATTGTGGTACTGCTGATAAGGATGGAGATAGGCAAAACGAACACAAGATGGTATTTTTACCTGAAAATATTCCTCCAGCTAATACTGAAAATGATATAACAACTGCTAAAAAAATAATTCAACAAAGATTAATGAAACTAACGGAGACGGGCAAGTTAAAAATATATATCAAAGATTTTCCAAAGTATGTTAATGGTTACATGGATAGTAAGAATTTGAAAGAAATATTTCTAACTGAAGGCTTGAAACTGGGCGAAATCTTTTTAAATGAGAAATGTATTGAGTTTCCAACCATATTTATTAGCGTAAATGGCGGGAAATTTGATGGTTTTAATATAATTGAAGAAGGACGACAAGAGCAAAAAAACACGGAAGATAGTGATGATAACAGCTCAGATGATGAACCCACGGAGGAAGCATCAAATAAACCCGATATTGCTAAGAAACCAGAAGTCTTTGGAAATGAAATTAAGGAAAATCAAATTAAAAAAGAAACTAAATCTATAAAAAATAACTTGATTACCCCAAGCAATGAAGATATTGAATATTCAGATGATGATGATGATGATGAATATGAACCAGGTATAACTTTAGATTTCTTGGCAGATTGATAGTCGAAAGAGGGGGGGGGCATAAAATATATATATTAAATTATATTTTTGTAACCTATTTAAACAAGCGCTATACAGCTACTAATGACGATAAATAATCGATTAAAAATTCATACATATCAGGCGGCACCTGCTGCATAATGTGTTTTTCTGTCTATGTGTCTTTTTCGTTCTAATCTTACACGATCAACATCCTTATTATTACTAGTAGATTCACCCCAAACCACATTATTCTGACTTTCTGATATAACAACAGCTATTCGCATATTTGCCAACACATTTCTAGCAGCAGAAGAATGTGAGTAAACTGCACCATTAAATGCCAAAGTCGCATCTTTCCCAATAGCACTAGTTAATAGTGCTGGACCACCAGGATGATCATTAATCCAGGGTGTGACGTCATGTACAATACCTTCAATACAAACCAAAGCGCGTTTATTTAGCTGAAATTCCCTTTTAGCCATTTTAGTAAATTGCTGAGGTGTCAAGATCGGTAACTTATCGATTGGAACACCCCAATTGAGTTTGGACTTCCATTTATCCAAAATACGCTGTTCTTGCTGTAATTCCGCCTGCTTAACTTGTTTTGGATCAGTTTTATTTAATTTCCAGACTAAGCCAAACTTGTTTAATAAAAACACAATATACTTGTTTGGATCAATTACGTACCACTTATTGGAATTTCTGTAATCCGAAGAAAATTCATGATGATAATTGTGCTGTGTCTCACCAAATGTTAAAATTCCAAAGATAGTCGTTAGGAAAAGATTTTGTGAGCTCATATTCAAACTTGAGTTTGTGTCATCATAGTTTTGATTACTTAGTATTTTGGGGAAATGATGTCCTAAAGTCTCTGCTAATAACCATTGCTGTTGAATAATGCTCATTCTACATAAGCCTAAATAGAACACGCTAGTCCATATATCAATCACTTCATGCTTAACACTAAAACTTACTATAAGAGGTATCACAAAGAGTGTAATTAATAACAATGCTCCATAATTTTCATGTTGCCAAAGGATTATATTATTAAACGTCTTGTGGTTATAAACAACTTTGGAAATATCACTCATCATCTGTAAATACGCCCTTTCTGCTTTTTTATTTCCATAAAACAAATTATGGCCCCACATATGAAATAACCAACCATATTTTTTATTGAATGGGTCCTTTTCTGTGTCTACAAATCTATGATGCAACAAATGTTGCGCACTAAACTCCCAAATGGACCCCATCCCAATGGATGCACCAAAAATGGCAAAAATGTATTGGATTAAAGCGGTACATTGAAAACTATGGTGTGTGAAGTATCGATGATACCCTATAGAAAAGCACGAGATGGTTAAAAAGTAGTATGTAATGCAGATGATTAAAAATAAAGTTGAATCTGGGAATCTGGGTCTTGAAAAGATTAAAATGAATAGACAGTACAACGGGATGATAATATTAAAAATAGCTTTGGCTGGATTTATTTTTTTCAAAATATGTATTATTTGTGGATCATGTGCTGATGGCTTACGCAGCCTTCTTTCTTTATCAACCACTGGCACATCGGGAAAGATTTCTTTATTGTTTAAAAATGGTGTTACATCGAACTCAGGTATAGTAGTGTTAGAGGACGACATATCCGTTATTTTCTAGATATTGTTATTATTTTTTTTTTTTTTTTCGTTTTTATATATATGTATGTATATTCTTTTTTGATTTAAAAAGCAGATATAAAAATAATGATAATAATAATGATAATAATAATAATAAAAGAAGATATGAGAAATATTGAATGGAAAGTTGTGCTAGTGTATAAAATATATATAAATATTCATTGGCCATTTTTCACAGCGTTTAAGTTATAAATTTCTTTTGTCGTTTACAAATTAAAAAAATGCAAGATGGTTTTTTCAACATTTAAAAAAAAAAAAAGATTATTTTTTTTTTTTTCTTTTTTTCAACAATAAAAAAAAAAAAGGAAATGTTGTACTGTTTTGTCCGATAGTTGGAAAACATCTTATCGGACTAATCAGCCATTTTTCTCTTTTTTTTTTTTTAAGTGGCTTTCTTAAAATTGGAAACTTTTTAACTTAAAGATTTGATTTTATCTCACAGATTTTATTTTCCTTTTCTCCCTCTTCAAAGTCAGATACCTCTATAACTTTTGTTGCTTTCAAAAGATCGATTCTACGATCATCACCATCAAACGTTAACGGAACAAATATTACTCAATATGTCTCAGGCACAACAACAAAAGATCGAACAATTCATTATTTTCGATGATTATGGCCATGTATATTATACTTTAAACGAGGACAAGAAACAAATAACTTTACTTATAAATTCGTTAATCTCAGATTATTTGATCGGTGGTAATGATACAAATAACAATTCCATCATCTTAAGCAAAAATTATAAAGCTAAATTTAAAACAGTTATCAATAAACCAAAAATTCGATTTGTGGTTCTTTATCCCAATAGTTCCAATCAACCTCATGTCTGGGACCAAATGGCCTTAGATCTTTTGCAGCTTGGAGAAAGATTATGGGAATCATTGGACTTGACTGAAAAAATTACTTTGTATTGGAATAGCAACTCAAACATTATGGATGGCGATAATGAAAATAGTAATAATTTGGATATTTTGGAAGAAAAATTCAGGCCTTATTTCAAAGTTAAATATGAAGAAATCTTGAATAAAAATTCAAAAAAATTATTGATCAATGGGAATATGGGACCAGATATCAAACAGAAGGCTAATCAGGCCTATAATAACAACAGTAAACAAGGTAAAAGTAATTCAAACAAGAAAAATACTACCGGTAACAAATCAAGAAAATGGAATATAGATGGTTCCTTGGACGAATCTGGTGTGGATGCAAATGGTTTAGATTTCAGCCAAATGCCTGATGATGCAGAACATACCAGTAATAATGCCACTAGCAACAAAGAATTAATTCAAGATATAGACAGCTCTGAGTTTGGTGGCAGAAATGCTAATGGCGATTTCTTAATTAAAGAAGTAGATGATTTACTATCAGACACTCAGCTTACTAAAAAAACAAACAAAAATGACAGCTCTAAAAGTACTGGTATTTTTAACTTGTTACAAAATAAATTTTTGGGAAACAAAAAAATTACCGATGAAGATTTGAGTCAAGTTACGAAAAAATTCGAAAAAAATTTAATTGCGAAAAACGTGGCACCAGAAGTCGCCAATTATTTGATGTCTCAGATCAAGAAGGACTTGGTTGGTTCTACAACTGCTAACTGGACAAGTGTGGAGTCTACTGCAAAGGAGTCCTTGAGCAAAACATTAACTACGCTACTAACACCAGGTGTATCCATAGATTTGTTGCATGAAATTCAAAAAAAACGTAGATTAGATCCCTCGAGCCCTTATGTGTTTAGTGTTGTTGGTGTTAATGGCGTTGGAAAATCAACCAACTTGTCTAAATTGGCGTTTTGGCTGCTACAAAACAATTTCAAAGTTTTGATTGTTGCCTGTGATACATTTAGATCTGGTGCTGTGGAACAGCTTAGAGTGCACGTGGAGAATTTGGCTGAATTGACTGATTCTACTCATGTTCGTGGCTCCAAAAATACGAGAGGTAAGTCTGGTAACGATTTTGTTGAATTATTTGAAGCAGGGTATGGTGGCTCTGATTTAGTTACCAAAACTGCCAAACAAGCCATCAAGTACGCCAGCGAGAACAAGTTTGATATTGTTTTGATGGACACCGCTGGTAGAAGACATAACGACGCTACGTTAATGTCGCCATTGAAGACATTTGCTGAACAAGCGAAGCCTGACAAGATTATTATGGTTGGTGAAGCCTTGGTTGGTACTGACTCCGTTCAACAAGCTAAAAATTTCAATGCAGCTTTTGGCAAAAATAGAAATTTGGATTTTTTAATTATATCCAAATGTGACACGGTTGGTGATATGTTGGGTACCATGGTTAATATGGTATATGCAACACACATCCCTATTTTGTTTATCGGTGTGGGCCAAACTTACACTGATATACGTACATTAAGTGTCTCTTGGGCTGTTAATACCCTTCTATCGTATTAAACAGTTGTGTGTGTGTGTGTGTGTACGTATATAAATTTACGTATTTCCCATACAAATAATCATATAAATAAATAGATAAACAAATTAAAATAAAACTGATCAAGTAGCAATTTAAAACTCGATGATTTTAAACCCATTGGAAAATTTTACATGATCCACCACCGGTTTCACCGTTTCCACTTGGATTAATGGCATATTTTCCTCGGGCCCATCTTTAATATTATTTAAAAAAGTATCTGGGTCATGACCCAATATGACATGCAAGATAATCAAGCAGGCTTGTTTAGATAGAACTGAACTATTTTCTTTGCAAAATGGTACAGCAACACCACAACTCGGGCAGCCATATTCACAGTCACAGTTTTCAATTTTAGCCGTAGCGTTTTCCAAAACCTCATCAATATGCTCAAAGGCTTTAATGCTCAACCCAGAGCCAGAACTACCGCCTTTAGAATCGTAAAAAATTAGTCTAGCTGGTCGTACCCTCTCCGTTTGCCTCGAAGCAAACTCCTTTTCTGCAGCTTTGCATTCAGTTTGAATCTCGTCAACACCTGTAACTATATATTGTGGCAAACATGAGATTATTGCATGCTGTGCAGCATGAATACCGCCAGCCATATTTAGTTGCTTTTGTGCAACTAATTCTAACGCCCGTTTAGGTATATCTATCCAAAAACCTTTTGAATGAAGTATTACCGGTGGGTTATGAGTCTCGACAACGTCCAAAATCTGGTTATATTTGTTTAATTTCAAAAACCCAAAAACAACAATTTTCGTTCTAATTTTACCAAAATACACAGGAACATCACTTTTCTTGCTTAAACTTCTGATTATTTCTATTTCAATAGGGTCCACATCGGTGAAATCTCTTTGGCTAGTGATATAATCAACATCCACCCTAAGCACTTTAGCGTAATGCTCGTCTGGATTAAATTCTTTCACTAAATATGGTAACCCTTGGTGAATAAAAATGCCACCATCATACAATGTAAAACTAGTTCTCGACGCTTCGATTTCTTCAATAACAACGTTTCTGTTGTTGGTAACATCAACAACCGCATACATATCTTCTTCCACACCTCTCAAGGAAACGAATTTTGCAGGCCATGGTAAGTACCTAATGTTACAATTATAAGTATTGATCAAATTTGGATCATTTCCTTCGTACATTTGTAGTTTTTTTTCACATAGCGTTCTAAACTTGGTTATAGAGTCTTTTTCTCCGGTAATTGCAAAATACGGCTCGTCTTCGGTTAAAGTTATTGGAAACTCAAAGGCTGCACATTGCAAATGACTTTCCAAGACCATCGAGTTACTTAAATCAATTACTAAATCTTGCAAGTCATTGGGGTCCATCGAAACGAGTTTCTCAGAATGTTTTACGTAATACTGATCCACAGGGTTATCGCTCGCCACTACAATGGTCATTGAATCGTGCATTCTTCTACCGGCTCTCCCACTTTGTTGGTGGAAATTTGAAAGGGAAACCGGGAACCCACACATCAATACACAATCTAATTCACCGATATCAACACCTAATTCCAAAGCATTTGTTGAAATAACACATTTTAAATTTCCATGAAATAATTCTTTTTCTATTTTACGGCGGTCTTGTGTAGAATATCCGCCTCTGTAAGAAACAACATCTGGTAAATAAGTTTCCTGGATATTCTCGTTAGTCAATAAAGTTCTTACCTCTTTCATTAATAATTCGCACAGCCGCCTGACAAAACAAAATGCAATTGTCTTAATATTTCTTTTCAATAATTCTACTATAATTCTGGCACTCCCTCCAATAAAATCTCTTTTATATTTAAAGCCATTTGTTGTTGTTCCTGTAATATCTGGATTCCAGACGATGACATTTTTTAAACCCCTAGGAGAGCCATCTTTTGTTACTACTGAAATTGAATTAGAGGGCAACCCTAAAAGTGATTGAAATGCCATATTGGGGTCGCGCAACGTGGCACTACACCCAATAAATTTACAACCATCACTACTAGTATCAAGCTGACTACCATTACCTAAATGGTACAATAAACGTCTTAAACGTCTTAGCACAAAGGATACATGTGTACCAAAAAGACCAGTATAAATGTGTAGCTCGTCTATAATGCACAGTTTTAAATTTAGTAGAATGCGTCTCCAGTTAACGTGATTAGGTAAGATGCTTGCATGCAACATGTCTGGGTTGGTGAATATGACTCGTACTAAGTCATCTTTTCTAATATTCCTCCTTGTTTTAATATCAGTATCACCATCATATGTGGCAATTTTTAAATTTTTCAAAACTTTATAGTCTTCCATGTCCTTTTTATCTGTTAATGTTTCAGGGTCAATATTATTTAACTTGGATAATAAATTTTGGAATGATCTCTGTTGGTCTTGCGCTAACGCTTTGGTTGGTGAAATATATAATACACTCGAATTATTTGGATTTTTTAAAATGGACAACAATGTTGAAATTTGATAAATTAGAGATTTCCCCGATGAAGTAGAGGTCGTGACAATACAATTTTTCCCATATTCAATGATATCCTGTATAGCTAATTTTTGATGTATGTATAGTTTGTCAATTGGCTTCAATAATTCTTGAATAACTTTCGGTAAAAAGTCGTCCATTGTAGAATAGTTGGCGGGGGAAGCATTCAAAACGTGCAAAATTTCCTTTGATTTAAAATAATCAAATATAAAACCGGACACGGCATTATTATTCTTATCATTACTGTCTAATTTTTTATGGTCTTTATTTTTATTCAATAAAGATAATGGATCATCGAAGTTAGGTGCCTGGGGTACACACGTTGAATTATACAAACCAGTAATAGTATCATATTTGGTCAGTAGCTTTTGCAAATTTTTGTTAAATATATCTTGTCTATGTTCAATCGTAGATTTTAATTGTTTCATATCGTTTATATTTCCTTGTTTAAATTTTAAAACTAAAATAAGTCTTTTGTCATTGCCCTCACTGCTACCCTCAGTGTCCTCAAGTTTAAAAATATCTGATGAGGACTGGTTAGTTAATAATGTTTGGGCACTTTTTCTAGACATATTGTCAAGTTCATACTGATCTTTATCGATATACTTAAATTCTGCTATATTAGGTATATTGCTGCTTTTATTATTGTCATAGTTTAATATTTTGGTAATTAAGGACACATCCTTTTCAGTGAGTGATTCTTTTGTTGTGTATTTTTTGCCAATAATTTTATCTAGGTTCTGTTTCAAATAGTTGAACGAAATAGAT
The DNA here is from genome assembly GCF_020623625.1 of Saccharomycodes ludwigii. Taxonomy (NCBI): domain Eukaryota; kingdom Fungi; phylum Ascomycota; class Saccharomycetes; order Saccharomycodales; family Saccharomycodaceae; genus Saccharomycodes; species Saccharomycodes ludwigii. The sequence goes on from NC_060205.1 coordinate 479,521, forward strand.
TGTAAATAGGGTGTTTTATATTTTAGAAAAGTGTAGAATGTGTTTAAATGGCTGAATTTAAATTTTAATATATTTTGATCCTCGATTGATGTTTTTTTTTTGTTGTTTATATTACCGTGTAGCTTTTGTCTTTTAACTAATATATTAGTGCCATCATCATCAGTATTTTTGTTTTTGTTGTTGTTATCATAATGGTAAATACTATTATTCATTGTTTAGTGGAAGCAAGGGGATTAGTCTAAGAAACTATTATGCTTGATTAGCTTTTTATTTTGTTCTATGATAGATGTAAAATGGGATAAGATTTACTTGAAGTTAATCATTTTTGTAGGCAATTGGATATTATTTTTATTATAAATTTAACGAAATGGAAACCAAAAAAAAAAAATATTAACTAGACTTTTTATGTACTGGTTTTTATAAAAGGTACGGATGCAAGTTTTTTTTTTTTTTTCCTTTTTTTCCTTTTTTGTTTTATCCGCTGCTTTTTTGGAAAATTGTTAATTAAAATTTGGTACAGTAATTTATAATCAACTTACTGTCTTAAAGGAGAAAGAATGAAGTGAAAAGTTAAAAAATAAAAAATATCAGAGATAACTTTCCAAATTTAAAATCAAAACGCTAAATTCACAGCAACATATTAAACTAAAGCTACTTTCATCTGCATATTACCAATGTCACTTCGTAGAGAGGATATATTGCACAAATTAAATGTATTGAATGAAACACAAGAAAGTATTGTCAAAACTTCAAAATGGATGATCCAACAAGTCATAAACACATCGATTTCATCTCCTAACACACCTGGTTTAGTCAGTGATACTATTTTGGAATATTTACAAAATGAAAAGACAAATATAAGAAGAAAATTGCTAACAATATATTTGATAAACGATTTTGCCCAATATTGCAAATTCAAAGGATCAACGAAAAGTCAATCACTTGTACAATTAATGGAGATTTTAAACAAAAATATAAAAAGTTGTTTTCTTCAAATTAGTGACAGATTGAACAGTAGTCAAGATATTAAGGCTAAAGTACATAGAGTTGTTAAGATTTGGAAAGAGAGAGAAGTTTTCTCCAGCTCGGTTATTATGGATTTGTTGAAAATTACAGAACCAAGCAATTTCAATAAAAAAGTTGAAGGAAGTGCTATCATCGATAACAGTACTACTTCTACAATTGCAGATGCTAGCAGTAATAATGAGATACCTGCTGAATTGAAGTTCTTGGTGGGATTGTATAATCAATTGTATATAATCAAACAAAAAAATACTAGTGGTGCTACTACCAGTAATAGTGGTAGTGTTTCTATCAGATCGAAAATAGTTGAAGAATTAAAGCATCTAACAGAATTAGAAAAACAAGAAATTGAAAAAGAACAGAAAGAAGAAAATACTGGTGATGGGAGTGACATTGTTAGTAGTGATAATAAAAACAATAGTAAGTATTCTAATAAAGATTTGGGCCTCATTATAAATAGTTTAAATTTAATAAATAATAACAACATTAGTAGTAATGACATTACTAATGCTAATAATAGCATAAACCATAACAGCAACCAGTATACAGGTGAACTACCTACGTATGAACAACAAAGCGATAGTGACAGCGATATTGATAGTGATACTGGTGATGCACATGTTGCAAAGAGATGTAAATTGGAACAAAATGGAATAGTACATACTGATGATAATAAGGATTTACAAGAAGGGATAACAGAGAGTACTGAACAAACTCAAGACATAGGTGTAGAAGAGGAAGAGAACAAGAGTATATTTGAAGAGGAAAATGTAGCAGAGGTAAATAGTAATACAGTGACTTCTAATTTACAGGATTTGCTAAGTAAATTATCCAGTTGAGAGGTAAAAAAAAAAAGAAATGTGTTAGTGTACAAGTTGATTTCCTGCTTCATTTCATTTTTTTTTTTTCTTTTAATTCTTTTTCTCCCCGTTTAGTATTTTGTGGTAGGCATTTTACAATGAGTATGAATTATTTTTAGCATGATTATGAATATTTTGTTATGGAATTGAAATATTAATTATATATAGTTATTTTTTATAAATGCTTTACTGTTTAAAAGTTGTAATGACCATAAAAAGAAAAAGGGAAAAACCGTTTTGATAACTTGTCAAGTTTTTGTTCCGGGTAGTAACCAGCCATTTACCCAGCCATTTTTTTTTTTTTTTCTTTTTTTTCTTTTCATTTTTACACCTTTTTTTCTTTTTTTTTCCTCACAAGAAAAAATACGCGGAAAATAAAAAAATAATTAAAAAAAAAACCCTTCTCACAACAGCAGGCTGCTTACGTATCAAGCGTTACACGAAAATTTATCAACCGAGAACAACTAAAATTATATTTATCATTATTAACCCCCCCCCAATAAAACTTATTTTTTTTTATTCAAATACAATCCTTCAAGGAAAAGAAACAAATACTTTCAAACTTATATAACAGAAAACTCACATCCACATCCACTCACACCAAATGTTTTTGTCAGGTAAGAAACGTTTAAAAAAGATATTGTTAGCAACTACTGTCATTATAGTAATTGCAAAATTATTATTGGACCATCATACCATTAGGAGCATGCCGGAAAAGAAAACTCCCAATGATGATTTTTACTATTCTTTGGTTAATCACTTGAAGACTTACAAACCTATAGCCTTGGAAGAGACTTCTATCGAAAATAAAAAAAATTTAAGGACAAAAAATTGTAAAATGGCCGATATGTCATTATTTGACGATAGAGTTAACAACCTTGCTGTTTACAATAATTTAAACGAATGTTATTCATTACCTGATTCCATTTTCGATAATTTGGAATCAAATCATTGGGGTTTTGTAAATAAAATTAAGACCGACTTACAGAAAAAATACCATCATCCTTCAAGCTCCAGCAAAGAAACAAAAGAAAAAGATGATAATGAAAGTGATATAGGTATCGTTACTGTTGGTGGAGGCAAGTATTCTGTTTTGGCCTACAACTCGATTAGATCTATGAGAAAATTTGGCACAACATTACCTGTCGAAGTTTTCATCCCGGAAGTTGATAAGGTAGGTGAGGAGGATTTTTGTTTTAATGTCTTACCTAAATTGAATGCAAAATGTATTTTCTTATCAGACGTTTTACCAGACTCTCTATTAGAAGATCCTGATTTCAAATTTGATAGATTTCAGTTTAAAGTTTGGGCTCTATTAATTTCTACTTTTAGACACGTAGCATTTATCGATGCCGACAATTATTTGATCAGCAACCTAGACGATTTCAATAATCAAACCAGCTATTTAGAAAACGGTCTTGTTATTTGGCCAGATATGTGGGCCAGAGTCACACCTCCAACCTTTTATAAATTAATTCACAAACACATAGATTTGAATGAAAATCCAATTCGAAACGTGGGTGATAGTATAACTCCATTTGAAATACAATATCCAGAATATAAAGATAATAGAATGACATATGATGATGCAGCTAATAAAATCAGAATGCATAATTTCAAAAACACTCTCTCTGACCCAACAAGTGAAAGTGGGCAAATGCTCATGGATAAGGTCAGACATTTGGATACATTATTATTAAGTTTATATTATAATGTCTATGGCCCAGCATGGTACTATAATATGTTTTCATTGGGAGGTGCAGGTGAAGGTGACAAAGAAACGTTTATAGGTGCAGCTTTTGCTTTGGACAATCCATACTATCAAATTAAAAGCGGAATGGGTATTACCGGCTTTTTCAAGCAAAAGAAAGAGGGGGGTAACGGCGAGTATAGAGGCTGTGGTTTATTACAAGTCGATTTTGAAAAAGATTACCAACATTATTACAACTATGTAAGGAAAAATTCCGAAAAGTTAGTTCAGGATGACTTGTTCGGTAACGATGACAATGATCCAATCAAAAAATACAACAAAGGTCGCATTTTCTATGATAAATGGATGAAGGATGAAAATAACGGTAAAAATCTCGAATATATGTTTGTTCATGCCTCGCTGAATAAATTCGATCCATGGAGATTATACAAAGATAGGGAATTTGCGTATGATAGAGACGGAGTCACTCCGTATAGGCAATTTAGAGATCTAAAAAGAATGAAATATTTTGATATTGAACTATTTGCTTTTGAAGAGTTGGAAAAGGTCATGTGCCATGATGAACAACGTATTGATTTTAAATATTACCAAGACAAAAAGAATACTGATGATTGGCCCAAGATTTGTCTGGAGCTAAGCAAAAGAGTGGAATTTTTAAAGGAAACACATGACTCAGCAGTTAAACCTGAGATATAATCTGTAATGTATATATATATATATGTTTATATATTGAATATAAATCTACAATAAATTATTCCAAATATTTTATATATTGTTTGGTTAATTGGTAATCATTGTATACTAGATCTTCACTATTAATAGTTTTCTCCGAGACATCCAAAACATCCTTGGCTAGTTCTTTATCTAATATTCTCGCAACGTATTCCAATGCGGATATAGATATTTCTTGTAGACCAGGTTTAGGAAATGCTTCAACTTCTAGTTCTATAATTAACCCTTTTAAATCATTAGAGGAACTTGTAGCATTAATCATACTTAAAGTGATCAGTTGATAACCGCTTTTGGTCTCAATAGTAACGGTACTATTAGTATTGTTGCTACTAACAAATAATTTATTTGGCAACTTAATTTGGTATTTTACACCCAATGATCCCTTAAATAATTGTCTTTGTGTCCACGTCTTGCCACTATTTAATATCTTATGAATATAGTCATCGTTCCCAACACTGCTATTACTACTGCTTTTATTATTATTATTAAAAAGACATCCATTTTGAAACAATCCATGAAGTTCACCCATTTTTGTTGTATCACAAAAGCCTTTGCTAATATTGTGTTGCAGTTTAATTGAAGCATCGTTTCCTATATGTACTATACTTTGACTTTTATCAAAAGTTAAAACATACATTAGGTTCTTATTTGCACTATTAGAAGTGGTAGTGGTCGTCGTAGTAGAAACAGGGCTATCATTAGAAATAGTGGATGGAATAGTGTTTCTAAAAGTTTTCAATTCAAATTCCCAAGTATCATTGGTTCCACTAGAACTTTCATTATTGTTGTTGCTGAGGATACTGGCGACATCGTTATTATTACCACCACCATTATTAGTAGTAGTAGTAGTAGAGATAGTGGCGGCTGTTGTTGCGGTAGTGGTGCTATTATTTGAAGAAGTAGAATTGTAGATAGTCGGTATATTGCTTTTTGATTTTAGGATATTAAATGAATTATTGACTAATAAATCATGCAATTGAGTTATAGTGTTTATTGATATTTTCTTATCATAAAATAAAACATACTTCATCTTTTACAATGCTATAATTTTCCCTTTAACGAACAAAAGAAGATATGTATATGTGATCTATTATTATTATCTTCCTTATGTTAATAAATATTTTTCACACGAGTTACGATATGTTTGAAATTTAATTAATTGAAGTGATTGACATTGCAAGAGTGGGAAATAGATTAATAGTTTTTCTTTTATTAGTTTAAAAATAAAAAATAAAAAATAAAATAAAATACTGAAAAATAACAGGGTTTTTACCCGAATATATATATATGTGTGTGTGTGTGTATATTTACGAATGACAGAGATGAAATACTAATAATAATAATAATAATACTAATAATAATACTAATAATAATAATAATAATAATAATAATAATAATAATAATAATAATAATAATAATAATAATCTTTTTTTTAAAAAAAAAAAAAAAAAAAAAAAAATTGAGCTACTTCTGAAATAAATATATTAGCTATATATACATGTATACATTGTGTCCTTAGTTAATTATATCATCGGTCTCAATTGTAGTGCTGGTAACATTGACATCAGGGATATCAGTACTGGCTGGTTGAAATAAAGTATCTAAAAATGCTTCTACTAATCTATCTGCAATACCAGTAGTTTTAACACTACCTGCAACACCATATAAAGCGCTAGTATCCGAGTTAGCACCGTGCTTCTTATCAACGGAATCATCATTTCTACTATCAACCTCTTTCACATATTCTTCCACAGTCCTTTTCAAAATAGGACAGAGTTCAGTTTCAACAATGGGTGCACTCAATCTAGTCAAGGCAAAATGTATAGCAGCTGGATTTTGTAATGTGTTCATATGCCAATGCTCATTCTTACTTAATCTATCACTTAACTCGTAAATATCGTATTTATTTTCATCTTGGAAAGCAAATGATACAACAGAACACAATGGATCACCATTAATTTTTAATGCTGGTATTTCTTGTTGGATAAATTTTTTCAATGCCATAGCAGCACCAACTATTTCTTTACAACTTTCTAAATAACCCTTCGAACCCATATGTACCATTGTTGACCAACAACCAACCACTAGTGCACCTGGTCTACTCCCAGCTAAAGTTGGCGAGCCATACAACCCACCGCACCAATCTGTTGATATATAATATTGACAGCTTCTCAAAGTAGCATTTCTATACATCAACACGCTTGAGCCCTTGGGAGCAAACCCATACTTGTGAGTATCACAACTAATACTGGTCACACCAGGCACTCTAAAATCAAAATACCCGGGTCCAACGCTAAAACCACATTTTTCCATATACGCTACTATAAAACTACCTAAACAGCAATCAACGTGTAATGGGATACCCCCATTATTTCTCAAAGCCAATTCACTTAGGCCTTCGATATCATCAATTATACCGTGTGGGAAATTTGGTGCACTGCCGACAAGTAAACAAGTGTTTTTATTGATTAAATTTGCAACATGTTTTAAATCAACTTTATATGTAACAGGATCAATATTAGCCTCTCTAATTTTTATATTAAAATAATAACCCGCCTTGTAGAACCCAGCATGTGCTGTTTTAGGAATGATTATTTCTGGCTCTGTAATATTTTTATACTTTAATCCGTACATTTTAGCACTCAAACACGCTAACAATAAGGACTCTGTCCCACCAGAAGTAGTGGAACCAACAAATCCTTTGCTATAATCAGCGTGAAACATTTGCAAAACCATTGAAACTACTTCAGCTTCCATGTTTCTTAAACCCGGGAACACATCGGGATGCAATTGATTGCCAACACAGTACTTTTGAAAACTTATCGTTTGTATATCAATTAATTCTTTACCACCGTGATAAACTGCGCCACTAACTTTCCCATGTTCATAATCCGAATGCGGCAATAGTTTGATTGATTTATCTAGATACTCAACAATTTCACCTTGGGTTAGCCCAACAGCAGGTAATTTGTTGTAATTTGTTAGCTCTGGAGTTGTCTTAATTAAACTCTTTCTTAAGTCTTTTTTGACTTTGTTAACCTCTTGATTGATTTTTTCCGAAGCCAATTTATTTTTTAGGATGATTTTACCAAATAAATTCTTTAGTAGAAAATTTCTGATTATTGTATGTCTAATAAAATATACCAAACCATAGCCTTTAATTTCATAATATACTGGAATCAGAAACTTTTGATAGATTATATACAAAATTATACATTTTTGCAATAAGTCCCATTTACTCTGAGCTTGAAACCAATCAAAAAGTTCATTAAAAATTTGAGAAAATGGTTGGTTGCATAAAGTATTGATTGATTGTAATAATCGATTATTACTTTTTTCGTTTTCAACAAAAAGTCTTAACTTATCAATTAAATGTTGTTCCATTGTACAACTGGTATTGCTACTAACAGTAGCTGAATTATAATTCATTTAAAAGGAGAGGAGGAGGAGGAAACGGTTCCAGTAGCGTTAAAATCCCTAGATTTTAATTTTAATCTTTTTTTTTTTTTTCTTTTTTTTTTAATTCTTCTTTCTTCTTGTTCTTAAAATAAAAAAATGGGTTATAATATTATTAGGTTCTATATTTAAATAAAATGTTTATTGATTGAGTAATGGTAAAGTTATTTTTAATTACTTTTATTTTGATTGTTGATGAAAATCACGTTATTTCCCCCTTTTTTTTTTTTATTATTATTATTGTTATTATTATTCGAGAGAGAGAAAAAAAAAAAAAAAAAAAAAACCCTCAAATTTATTCAGATGTTTGAATCAATCGACATTCTAACAAAAAATTAATTGAACAATCCGATGTCCGTGGCATAAATTGTGCGGACTATTTGCCGCTTAGATAACTGTTAAAGGAATAGCTGTTGTTTATTTCAAGAAAATTGTCTTTAGCCGCTGACACTATTTATTACAATCGCCAATTTTATGTATTTTAACTTATTTATTGTAAACAAAATCATTGTCTTTTTGCTAATTATCAACAAACAAACAAACAAACAAAAAAAGACTAATGACAAACCTTGTAACCCCAATAAACATAGAGGTAGACCAATTACCAGTGATTATACCAATAAACCTAGTTTATAGTAACTCTGAATCTAATCATAATAGCAACCATAAAAAGCTATTTACAAGAATTTATTTCGAAATAAAAAATATACCTAATGTTCATTGCGTTTATGATCCTAGTAGTTCCAACACTAACAATATTCTATACAATCAGGGCAAAAAGAATGATAGCAACAACAGCAATATAAGTGTAAATAATCATACCCTTGACAAGATGCAGGATACCACAATCTCTACTGTTACTGATCTAAATTCTAAGCTAAACCATATTACACCTCCTGTTAATATTAATAATCTCACCAAAAAAAAAAATTCGTCTGTTAGCCTTACTGAAAACAATGCTACCCTGCATCCCGCCAATATGGGTTCTAATATTGTAACTAATGCTCTTGCCAAAGATAATGACTTTAATAACAAGGGGAACAACATAAAGAATAAGAGCGGTCAGGACAATTTTAATTATAATGCTGCAGCTAAAACCCTCGCGACCAATAGATTAGACAGTAATGAATTTGAAGATGGTATTTTTTCAAGTGATATGAATAACCTTTCTAGCGAAAATAATTTTTATTTAGATAACAGCAAAAACCATAGCGAAGGCTTAAATGATGAAAGCGACTGTACTATCGGGCCACCGCGCATTAGCAATGAAAATAACACACCTAATACCATTGCTAGCAGTATAAGAAAAGGTGATAAAGGGAATAATAATGAAAGGGAAAATGAAGAATATAGCAATGAAGATGATGAAAATGTGAGTGAAGCCAGTTTCTCTTCTACATTTTCAGGCACAACCGCCACAGCAAGTACAGCTGCTTCTAAAAATATTGCACCAGGCGACAGTAAATATAGCAACGTAAATGATCTCGTATTTAAATTTAATGACCAAATAGTCTATAAAAGATTTGGCATTAAACTAATGATGCTAAAATCAAAAAAAAATCCGAATATAACTTATCCTAAAGCTGTTACGCAAAGCAATATAGATACAAACTCCCCGGATATCACGGTGAAAAATATTTGGCTAGAGTACAAGAAACCATTCCCGCCTTTTAATCTATCCATTGAGTATTTAGAAAACAAGTACGGATCAAAATGGAGAACAGATAACGGACGTGTCCCTAAAAATAGCTTCAATACAAAAATAAGTAGAAGATTACGTATCGTCAAAGCCATTAAAACAGGTATGAAAAAATTGCATTATAATGAAGAACAAGCAATAGATATATTACAAAAATATTTAAATGAAAAGGGAAGTGGTTGCATATCATATTATTTCAACAAATTAAACCTACCCGATAATTTCAAATAAACTGCACAATTTTTACTTGAACAAGGATCCATTTTTTTTATTAGAATACACCTCACTTAACCGTGCTATGTATTTATCCAATCCTTTATTTTCCCTAGTTAGTGTTGATATTTTATTTTGTAGATATAATCTATTCTGTTTGCTCGTTTCAGATCTTAGTTTAGTTATGGGTCCTTCACACTGTTGTTTTAAAGTTTCAATGTTTTTCTCCAAAGATGTCAATTCTGCTGTTGTAGTTAAGGCAGCTGTCGACTCATTTTGGTACCGTGACCTTAAAGCTACGATCTCATTATCTTCATTTTTTATTTCATCTTTAATTTTTTCTATCTTTAAACTCAATTCATCTATCTTATCTTGTGCATGTTGTTCTTGAACACAGCTTTCAATGGCTTCCCAATATTTTTTCAACCTAAGCATATCATCTTTAACCTTTCCCACTCTATTTTGAGAAGTATTCAACTGTGGTTCAAGTTTCAACCAATTATCTTGGTACATTTTTTTTAATTTTTCATGTTTCAAAATGTCTAGTTTGTCTTGTCTTTTAGTTTCATCATCTTCTAATAATCGTACCAAGTTATGATTAGTGTAAGTATAATTATTTTCACATTGTACTAATCTAGTAGTTATTAATTTTTTAAGAGTCCTATTTAATTCATGACCACCATAATCTACGTTGTTATTTATAGTAGTTGCAGCATCCAATTTATTACTATTTGCCCCATTGGAAAAATCAACGGTAACTTCAGCATTATTGAGGTTTCCACACAGACGTACAGGAGAATCATCATGGAACGTTAGTGTTTCTAAAATATTATTAATGTCAATATTTTTTTGTTTCTCTATTTGAGTGACTTCTGGTATTTCGTTTAATATACAGAATTGTGTTATATCAAGAGTACTAGTGCTATGTGTTTCTTCGGTTGGAATGTCTCTTCCATATCTGGTATTACCATCAGTTAGTGTTGCATCCACTAAGCAACGTTTCATTATATTAGCAAATTGGAAAATATCATTTTCGTTGATATCTGAAAAGTCATTGATATCGTCGGTACAATTGTTCCTATTTAATTTCAATAGGGTTCGATGATCATAGAAATCTATTACTAATAATTTAGTAATAGTTAATGACGAATGGTTTAAAGGGGGTGTGCTTTTAGGATCAACCAATGAGTCAAAACATATAACATAATCGACATTAAATTGAGCAGTTAAGAAATTTTCCGAAACATGATTTAAATGGGTGGAAGTCAATAAAAATATACATATTTTTTTAGTAGTTGTTTTTTTTTGTTGTGCCTGTGTTTGATTTAATCTATAACTTTTTTGTACTGACTTTCTAATACGTTTTTTGCCAGTTGATGGCTTTATATTGTTATTATCGGATACTTTTCTCTTTTTATCATTTTCCTTTTCTTTCCTTTTCTTCTTCTCTTTTCTACTTTTCTTCTTCTTATTATCGTTATTATTAGCGAAAACGACAGTAGCAGTATTAGTAACATTATTTTCCTTGTAATTGCAAGTATCTTTAACATAGCCATTGTTATTAAACAATGAAGTTCCCGATAGTCTTACAATTTCATAATTTGGTTTGCCCAACAAAATAGCTTCAATTAAATCTAATTCTTTGACATTATGCGCGACCAAGGCAACGTTTTTCGTAAGTGTGGTTGGCAGTGTAATATTATGAATACCATTAATATTAGTGGGAGTATTTCCAGAGACGTCATCGTTTAAATTGTGTTCAACCAAAATATCCAATAATTTATTTAATTTACTAAACTTGTCACTGGAATATAATAACTGTTCTTTTGGCTGAGTAATTAATAAATGTCTTGGAATAAAATGTTCTACGATTAAACATGGATGGTTTAATATATTTCTGGTTTTTTTTATTAATTGGTCGTTGCTTAATTCAACATTATTTTTTGTAGTGGTGAGAGAATCAGTTCCACCATTTGTATTGTTTCTATGTTTGTTTGCTAAATAAATATAGTTTAATATCTGGATTAAATCATACTGTAATGGTGTTAACCCAACCGGTATGTACTGACAATGCATTTTTTTTTTTTTATAGTATAGGATTTTTAAGGATGATTTGTCCTATCACTTATTCGTAAAACTTTTATTTAGTTATTTTTTTAAAATATTTTAGGTGAAAATGTTATCGCTGATAGTATTAAACCTAATTTGATAATAGAAAAATAGATTAATGAGATACTAAAAACGACAATAGTTTATAGAAATGTAGTTATTTGAGGAACAGACATTAGTTTTAAACCCAATATATCTATATCTATATATATATATATGAAAAAAAAAAAAAAATTTTTTTAAGCTCTATTTTCTAAGTTTTATTTATTTATTTATTTTTTTTTATAGGTTGCATCTTTCAGCTTTTGTTTTTTAAATCTTCAATCTAAAAAAATAAAAAAATATCCATTTTTAATATTTATAAAACTAAAAACTAAAACTTACTAACCAAAACTCATAAAATAATAATCATCTGTACACACTTATATTTAATAACTAGAAATTAATAGTCTCAGCTTTTTTAGCTAATTGATCTTTAAACTTATTAAAATCAAATTTAGAATTATTGGGACCAAAGAAAATATGAGGATCCAACTTATTGATAATGTATCTATCTTTACTGCTACCAATTTTGACGAATTCAATAGCTTTATTTTTATATCCCAACTTATTAATTAAGTAACTTTGAATGTTTTCTAACCAATTTTTATCCTCTATAACATCACGTGTTCTAATATAAATATTTTGGCTTAGCACAAGGACTAGTTCCAATTCCATCGAAGGATTACTATTTTGATGGGTTACACTCACCATTGATCTCGACTCCAATATTGGAACAGTTAACGTAAAATCAATCTTAGTTATTGAAAACTTATCGCCCTTGCTATTTCTGTCAATTTTATAAACATTCGGGTTGAATTCAAGCAATAGATCATTAAAGGATAGAACACTATTATTCCAATATTTTAATTCCAAATCTCTTAAATATTCGTCAGGACTCACGTTACTGCTAACGTTTAACAAACTAGTAGTAAAACATAACATATATAATAGCATTGTAAAATCGTTGACTTCCAAGCTGTTATTATCATCCAGATGTAATCTGTTATAGAAAAAAGTTGCTAAATCAATTAGTTTAGTATTTAAAGTGTGCAGTTCCCACTGAAAATTTTGTATATCTGAATCTATTTTCTTATTATAAATATACGACGAAATTTGTTTGACTAATGAAATGATCGATACACGAGGGTTTATTTTGATGGGCAGGGTATTAGCAAATTGCATTGTAGTTGGATTTTTTATAGTGGCAACTTCATAGTAAGATTTACCCCTATAGTAGTAATGCAATTGAAACTGAGTGGATACCGTTGGCGGATAGGCATTAAAAGACTTGGTTCTAGTTTTGACATCATACTCTTCCTCATTATGATTGTTACCTATATTAATACCATATTCCACTGCTTTAGGTGTTTTAGACAAAGTATCCATGTAAAAACTCACAGTTACGTTTTTGAAGATTGGAGTATGTAACAACTGAGTGAATTTGGACTGTTTAATACAACCTTCTATTCTAACATCACTAACGAAAAGCTTTGGATTGAAATTGCTAGTTTTATTGACAGTTGCATCTGTGGTAACATTTCTGTGTGGCAAGAAACAACCGTTTATTTGAAATTTATTTGAATTAGTCACGAATATTTGTAAATCAGAAAAAACCATATACCATTGGTTCCACCATTGGTTTAAATCCATTTCAAACTGCAAACTATCAACAAAACTGTCTTGAAATGTAACCAATCTACATTTATCATTGGGCAACATTTCCCACAAACCAATGTCTTGGACACTGCAGACTATGAAATCATATCCTATAACTTGATCGAACTCTGGCGAGGAGGATAACACTTGTGCATAATATTTCATAGAATCTTTTAAAAGTTGTGGTTCTTTGACTGTTTTAAAATCTCTAATTGTGCTTTTCATCGAAGAAGAGACAATTTTACCTGGGGAAGCAGTTGCTGGTCCAAAAAGAACACTTGTAATTTTATAACATGATTTAATATCTGAGGGAGCGGATGACTGGGCACGTAGATCTAGTGCAGTTATTCCATTAGCTACTTCTAGACCAAAGCCAATGGCTCTTTTCAGTCTTTTTTTGTGTGAATTTTTCTTATTCGTTTTTGCAACTATATTTAAAACATTCTGGAAAATCATATGAACTTGAGTGGTATCATGGATCCATAGTTTATTAACAAGACTACTGTGCAAATCTTTCAAACTTTTAATAGTTAATGGTATTTCAGTATCAGTTAAATGGAGACTAACTTTGGAATCATTTCCCAATAGTACAATACAAATACTCGGCACCAACTCATTGTTTTTTTGATTGGCCAATAGTAAGTTTTCAAATTTTGTCATGAAATACTTTAACTGATCAAATTCAAATTCATCTTGCAAAACCAAATCTAAAATCAAAACCATTTTCAAGTTTTCTGAAAGTCCATGTATGGGCGGAGTACACGAATCGTACAAAGTATAGTTAGTGTTGGAATTCAAATAGTCTGAAAGGTCATTATCAAGATTTCTGGTAAGGTTGCGATTAATGTTTTGGCAAAAGGGACAGACCCAATTAGTAGAAATATTGAGGTTAGTGTTATTAAAATCAAAACTTATATTGGATTGCAATGCTTTACAGTTTTTGCAGGTTTTATTAATTATAAATTGATCTACATTAACAACCTTGATTTGGCTGTCATTATGGTTAGGGGTTTCGAATGTATATAAATTTGGTTCAAATATCATGTTAATATTTCCATTGGTATCTTTACAATTCAATAAATTTGGGTAGTATTTACTACTCTCCAGTCTAAAAGTTGGAAAAACATTATGTGATTGATAAATTGACATTATTTTGATAGGATGAGGGAAGGAGGCAAAGCTATGGTTTTTGAGTTGAAAAAGTTGTTTTGTGTTTGATGAGATGGATATTTAGAATAAGTACCAAAAAAAAAAATATATATATATATATATATTCTAAGATTTGTAAATTAGATGACAATTAGTTCTATCGGCCACATCCGATGGTTTGTAGTTGTTATCTCGATTTCAATTTCAATTTCCTTCGAGATTAATTTTGTTAATGAATGTTAAAAAAAAAAAACAAAAAATGCCAAAAAAATAGCCCTATACGGGGATCGAACCCGTAACCTTGTGATTAAGAGTCACACGCGCTACCGATTGCGCCAACAAGGCTATTTTATATTTACTTAAAAATAAGTTAGGTAGACATTGTTAATAATATTTAATAGTACCAAAGTAAGCTTTTTTTTTTTTTTTTTTTTTTGGGTTAAGGTTAGTCGGGTAAACAAGGTTATTTTTTTTTTTTTTTTTTTCATTTTTTTCATTTTAGTTTATTTTATTTTCCATTTTTTATTTTTCCTTTCCTTTCTTTTTCGTAACAATGCAATTTGCCCTCTTTCTTTTCCACTCTTCAAAATTGCCCATTAGACAGGAATAGCCAAGAGGTTAATACCAGATTTGGAGTCAATAACCGAAATAGAAATTTAAAATAGGCACATACCTTCCATTACTATGAGTATCAGCAGAAACAGTTCCTCGCGTTTTAGAACAGCCAAGTGGTTATCCAAAGCTGGGTTTGCTCCACAGGTTTTTTTATTTAGAAATTTAGAAAGCGGTCAGGTATGTTATTCTCAATTACCAACTATAAATCCAGCCTTGGTCTCTAGGTTACAATTTAAGCAACCAAACTGGCAGAACAGAGTGCCCTCTTTTAACAGACGTGATATTTGGAAAATTATGTGTGTTGTTACCATGCCCTCATATGATTTAAGTATTAAAGTGTTTCAGAACCTAAACAGATTGAGATACTTAAGAGATGTTGTACAAAAAAAAACTGCGAATGAATATAGAAAAAAGAATGAATGGGGTCAAATTTGGTATAGTGGAAATTTTAGACCTACTTATAGCCAAGAGGCCGTTGCTGATTTGAGGGAATCTATATTAAAATCTGGATTAGTGGAACAAAAAGATGCAACCAGTACTGTTCATTGGGAAGATGAATGGAGAATGGGTGATGTCAATAAATATTGGACATCTGTTTTACCACAAGTCAAACATGAAGTGATTAATAAACAAAGAAATTGTAGCAGAGAAGAAAGTGTTATTTTAAAGCAGTTGGGTGACTGGGCATTGAACAGTATGAAAAAAAGTAGTACTAATTCTAATAGCGATAACAACAAGGATGGGAATACTAGTAATTATGCTACCACTAATTCTAACTAATGACGTACAAAGACAATAACAACGACAACAATGATAATGCTGTAAATAAATAAATGAATAAACAGCATAAAAACCTGTTTTTATTATTATTTCTGTGTCATGTATATATTTTATTTGTTTATTTGTTTATTTAGTTACTTGCTATAATGTACAATTCTTTAGTTATTAAAAATATTACTACCACTGAAATTGACAATCTGATAAGAGTATTCTGCTCGTATAAGTTTTTTTTTTTTTTTTATTAATACATGTCTAATAACTTTATTATGCTTTCAGTTCATAAGAGTATAGTTGTTTTATAAAAATAAAAATAAAAATAAAAAACCTTTTTGTAATATCTGTGGACCTGTTTTCACTTTCATTTTTATCAATCAACTCTTGTTTGATATATTGTAGTTTTTATTTTTATTTTTTCTCTTTTGCATTAGCAGAAAGTAATGGAGGAAAGACTTATTAATAATATTATTCCTGTCGTATAAATAACACTGGCAGTACTATTATTATAAAAAAAAAAGATCATTCAATAATGTTAAAGTTCTTTTTATTATTATACTCTTTTATAAATTGTACATGAAAGTATTGTTTTATTTTTATTTTTATTTTTATTTTAGTTAAAGATTTCTATGTACGAGATGATGGTTAAGATGTGTACAATTTAATGCAGGGAAGAACATAATAAAGAAAGAAATATGCAGATTTACTTAAACCTCTTTTTTATTCTTTTAAGTAGTTAGAGATAATATTAGCTTTAAAGATGATAATGTTTACATTTAACAGAATTAAAGTGGAATTCCAAGCAAATTTGTAATAACAAACAGTATGATTCTAAGAATTATTTTTGAGACTGCATAGAAAAATTGTATCTGGCTGATATGACATGAATGAGTAGCAAGAAAGGGAAACTTAACTTAACTTTAAATGGTTTAAGACTGAGATGTCTCAGAGTTGTATTGATTGTTTTATTAATGAGAAAAAAAAGACATTTAATAATCACTATTTTATTTTTTTTATTTTTATAAACGAGCGCAACACCAAAAAATACCGTGGAATATAAATTTCTGCTTATTTTTAGATGTTTTTTTGTTTCAATCAAAAAAAAAAAAAAAAAAAAAAATTCAAACTTTTAATTCTCATTTTCATTTTTGTTTATTTATTTCTTTCTTTTTTTTTTCTCTTTTATGGCATTGTAAAATACCATGCACATCTTTTCTCTCTCTCTACTAAAAAACAAAAGGTGCAAAACAAAATAAAATAAAAAATTAAAATTAAAATAAAAAAAATTGTATATAAGGAGCTAAAATATCTCTGCTTTTTAAGAAACGATAAAATATATATATCATTTTATTTTCGTTTAATTTAGTCCAGTTTTACTCTTCCACTTATCGCATTTTATTTATTTAAAAGTTATTTCCGAAAATCAAATATACATCCATACCATCCAAAACTCAGAAGCTTCATAGAACAATGAACAATACGATAGTGCATCCTACTTACTCCAAGCCAGACTTGTCCTTTTTAAACAGGTCAACCCCACCATTATCAAACACTACTTTAAGACCAAGATTGTTTGAGAAATACGATGACGCCATTATTTCTTTGGTGGCACCAGTAGTTGCATACTGGGCCTACTCATTATACTTCCACATTATAGATATGAACAAACTATACGAACAGTATAGAATTCACCCAAGCGAAGAAGTTGCTAAAAGAAATAAAGTTGGTCGTTTGGAAGTTTTTCTGGAAGTTTTATGGCAACATACTATCCAAACTGTCTTCGGTTTGATTTTGTACCATTACGAAGAATTGCCAAAGACAGGTATGGAAAATTATAACATGTGGAGATTTAAGACCATGTTTGTTCCAAAGGAATTGTGCAATAGTGAGCTTATTAACAAGGTGATTTACTATGGTTATACATATTACGCCTTTTCATTTTTGAAGATTTTTGTTGGTTTCCTGCTCATTGATACTTGGCAATATTGGTTGCATAGACTAATGCACACAAGCAAAACTTTATATAAATTATTCCACTCTCGTCACCACAGATTATATGTCCCATATGCTTATGGCGCTTTGTATAACAATCCTGTAGAAGGATTTTTATTGGACACTTTAGGTACTGGTATTGCTATGATTGTTACTAAATTATCTCCAAGAGAACAAATTATTTTGTTTACCTTTGCCACTCTTAAGACTGTGGATGATCACTGTGGGTATGCTTTGCCATACGATCCATTCCAATGGTTGTTCCCTAACAATGCTGTTTACCATGATATTCATCATCAACCATGGGGTATCAAGTCCAATTTTGCTCAACCATTTTTCATTTTCTGGGATAAATTGACAAAGACTGAATATAAAGGATATGTTGAATATAGATTACAACAAAGAAGAGTTACTATTGACAAGTACAAGGAGTTCTTGGCTAAAAGAGAACAAGAAAGATTAAGTAGAATTGAAGACATGAAAAAGAAGGCTATTTAGAGGTCTGACCAGTTGGGTTGAGCGAAAAAGATTGATGCTTTTTCCTCTTAGTTAAATTTATTTATTTATTTATTTGTTTTTTTTTTTTTTTTTTTTTTTTTTCTTTTCTTTTCTTTCCACAACGTTTTATATATGATACTTAACACAAGATTAAGTATTTTCGTTTTGTTATGACTTATTATATATGTTTATTTTTTTTTAAAAAAAGGTTTTTTGATATATATATCTAAAGTTTTACAGTAAATTCCAACAAGGGCAGACCAGAAGAAAAATTCCTAAGGATAATACTATTCATTAGAATATATAGAGATTTATATATAAACGAGGAGAAAAAGGTAGTATTTATTTTTTCGTTTTTTTGTTTTTTTCTTTTTTAAAAAAAAAAAAAAAAAAAAAAAAAATATAGCTTAACGAATACTTCAATAATACTTTTAATGATACTAGTCGTAAAAAAAATAACGCTTATATATATTATCATTACCATTACCATTATTCATATTTGTTTTAACTTCATACTTGTTTCTTAAATAGTTTCATTTAAGATTTGGTTCAACTTAGTAATCTTAGAGGCAACACTGACATCAACAGTCTTGTCACCAACTTCAACAACTAAACCACCTTGGATTTCTGGCTTAACAACGTTCTTCAATTGTAAAGTCTTGCCTTCACCAACTAAACTGCTACCAGAAATAGACTTTTGTAATCTTTTCAAAATTTTACTTTCCAATGGCACAGCAGATACAACAGTGGCTTCGATAACACCATGGTATGCAGAGTGCAATTTACCGAATTCCTCGGATATCTTTGGCAATAAACTCAATCTGTTGTTTTCACCCAAAACAGTCAATAGGTTGTCAACAGCTTTGTCCTCAGCCAATGTGCTCAAGGTAGAAGAAACAACTTGTCTGTCTTCAGCATTTAAAGTTGGGTTTTCAAGGATGCCTTTTAGTTTGGAATCTTGCTTGATGGCAGAAGTCAAAGACTTCAAAGAGCTAAAGGCACTGTCGATGTTGGTGGTTTTATAAGCAGCACTGTATAAAGCAGTAGCATAGGTACCTTCCAAACCAAATAATTGAACAGGTGGTTTAATAACACCTTCCCTGGAGGCAGTGGTGGCTAATCTGCGAATAAAGGTTCTGGTAAACATTTTGTTTTAAAGATTGTCGATATGTAGATAGATATGGAAACGTGTATCTTTCTAGCGAATACGGTTTTCCAAACGATAGATATGATTATGATCAGGTCAAATAGAAAGCAAAGGAAGTAGGGAAAAAGGAAAATAGAAAGCAGAGGAAAAAACGAGACAAAACTACAGCTAATTCAGCTGAATGAATGGAATACAAAAAAAAAAAATTAAATATAAGAATAGAATGGAAATAAAGGTAAAAAGGATAATTTTATTTATTTTCGCTCATTTTCTGAAAAATAAACGAAGAGTCGAAGCAGTAAGAAAGAAAAGCAGAGAAAAAACAAAAAAAAGCAGAAAAAACAAATTACAGTAACATCCGCGCGCACAGCTCATGAAATATCTAGCTGGCAAATATTATTGGGTGTGCATCACATGACTATCAAACATCAACTGCATCGTACACAGTGAGAAAACCAGCTTGTCCGGACATAAAAGACCGAGGTAATTCGATGCTGGATGTATGGGTGTTTTGTTTTGGAGTAAAACACGTAAAATAAATAAATAAATATGTAATGTTACCCGGTTAGAGTTCTAAACCAATAACTGCTAGTCGTTTCTTTTTTTTCTTTTTTTTTTTTTTTTTTCTTTTTTTTTTTTTGCTTTTCTTTTTTTTTGCTTTTCTGTTTTTTTTTTTTCCCTTTTCATACATTTCCTATCTATATAAATTACCACCGGCAAATAATAAATAATCTTTTAATTCGAACCATATCAACAAAAGTCGAAAGTAGATATACCACAAACATGGCTAAGAAGAAGTCACTTGCAGAACAAATTGCCGACGTAGCTAACAAACCAAAAGTTCCTGATTTTGATATCGAAGATATTGATTTTAAAAATACTGCTCATCAAGATAATGATGTCAGTCACGATGAGGAAGATCAAAATGATGAAGAATTAGCCAAAGAGCACTACCTTGGTATGGGTGAGTCTAAATTGAGGAGAAAATTAAATCCTTTAGGAGGTTTAGAAACAAAGGATAGTAAATATATCGGTACTAAAGGATCAAGAAAAGAGTTATTTGAAGAAGAAGAAGAAGAGGATGAAGATGAAGAAGAAGATGATGAAGAAGAAGAGGATGAAGAAGAAGAGGATGAAGAAGAAGAAGAAGATGATGATGATGAAGAAGAAGAGGATGAAGAAGAAGAGGATGAAGAAGAAGAAAAGGATGAAGAAGAAGAAAAGGATGAAGAAGAAGAAGAAGAAGAAGATGATGATGATGAAGAAGAAGAATTGAAAAGAGAAAGGTTAGCTAAATTATTCAAGCAAGAAACAAAACAAGCGATCAACAATTTATCTCAATCAACTCGAAAAGATGCATTAAAAGGTGCCTCCATTGTTTACCAGAATCAATATTTTGATAAAATTCTAGATTGTCGAATGAAGTTACAAAAATCTATTAGCTCAAGCAACAAATTACCTCTAACTAAACAAAGCTGGGAAACTTATTCAAAAGAAACTCCAAAAACTAATACATTGTTAAATGAGACAATGGATCTTTTACATAATTGCCTGACTCAAATAATTAATATCAGAACTAATTCGCATATACACGATAAGATAAACCCAAACAAAAAAGAAAACTCAGACTTAAATAATACCAAACGTTCGTTTACTCAACTACTTCAAGAAAGTGCGGATTTAGACAATGAGTTAACTAAATATAGAAAAGTTGTATTAAATAAATGGTCAAACAAGATTCAACAGACTCAAGGTCATTTATCTGGTACTAATTCTAATTTAAAAATTATTAACCAAAGCACCGATGTTCAAGTAGAAACCCAATTGGCTGATAGGGAAAGATTATTAAAACGTACTTATTTGAATAGAAGAGGTGTAATCCCATTAGGTTATCAAGAAGACCTAAAGAATAATCGTTTGAATAGAATGGAAACCAATATTAACACTGATAACATTTATGAAGATGACGACAATCCTGATATTCCCAAGAATTATAACCCAAGACTTAAAAATAGTTCCAATGCCGGACTAGACATCGGTGAAAATCCTTACATCTTTGATGACGAAGACTTTTATCGTGTTTTATTAAATGATCTAATTGATAAGAAAATCACCAATACTAATGATAGTGCATTAACCTCCACTGGAACCTATTCTGGTAACAACCTGGTTGTTGTGCCTAAAAGCAAGAATAAAAATATAGATACCAAAGCCTCCAAAGGCCGTAAATTAAACTATTCAATCCAAGAACCAATCGCCCATTATGATGCTCCATTATCCAGTACTGTTAAATGGAACGATGAACAAATTGATGAGTTTTTTGCTGGTTTATTAGGCCAGCGTATTAATTTTAACGAAAATAGTGATAGTGAAGAAGAAGATGCCGAAAGCAAAATGGAACAAGAACAAGAAGTAAAAGATAAAATGGCTATCAAAAACGACGATATCCAAATTTTTGGTTAATTAACCTATGAAAATGTAAACGTATTAAATAATTAAATAAATTATATATATATATATATATACATATATATAGAGGCTGCATATGTATATTATTAAGTATTTTATTTCCCTTCCTTTCCTTTCCCTTTTCTCATTTATTCAATATAGTTAGTTTTTTTTTTAGTGCTAATTGTTGTACTAAAAAGAAAGTAATGATGTGTATATCGGTTATATTTCCACATCTTCAACCTCCATTCTTTTAATAAAGGCACCAAAAACTGATTTCCAATTAGTTTTAATAACATAGTAAATTTGAGTGCTACCCAAAAACAACACACTACAAGTGCAACCCAACCACAAGCCACTTAAATATAAATTCATTTTGTATGCGAATATATAGCTCAACGGCAACCCAATAGCATAGTAGCCGACAATATTTAATTTACTACAAATGCTTTGCCTACCCTGTCCTCTCATTATACTAGAACTAAAAATATTAAAACTGTACGGTATTTGGTTTACAGCAATTACAGGTAGCGTATGAGAACTTAATTTAATTACCGTCTCATCTTTGGTAAACAATCTGGCTAATTTTTCAGTTGAAACAAATAACAAAACAAAGGTCACAAAGCCTAGACCAAATGCAAGTATATATGTGGCTTTAATGGTGGTTTTAGCATTATATTCGGCCAACTTAGGTTCTACTACGCTTTCTTCTGCTATACTTTGATCAACGGGGTAATCACTATTTTTACAATGGATATGGTAGTATGAACCAATATAATGCGCTATTCTTGTACTTATAACACATCCAAATGCAAATGGGATTTGATAAATCAAAGTACCAATGGTTGCGATGATAGTTTGTGCTGCAATAGCTTCAACTCCAAAATAAGTGGACATTATAGTCAATAATTCAAAAGATAGATATTCACTTTCAATCATAACTAAACCGGGGAAAGATAAGTTCCACATAGGCAACCAATGCTGGAAAATAGGATGTCTTTTTTTTTTGTTGTTTGTACAGTTTCTGTCCACAGTAAATAATAGGGACTGCGAAGGTGTTCCAAAAATATCATTGCTCTCGTTGTCAACTCTGAGACTTTCTTCTTCTTCTTTTTCTTCTTCTTTATATTTTAAGATTGATGGCCAACATTTTAAAGTATCTGGCTTAACGTAGATACAATATAGCGTTAATGATAAAAACATCAGCCAGTCAGAAATGACAATGGCACATGGCGCACCGATAAAACCAAACTTTTTGGTAAAAATGTATATCAATAAAATATTAATTGGGAAGATAAAAGATAAGGAAAAAGTCGTGATTTTATAGTATCCTTGACTTTGTGCAAACCTTTTTCCGGTTTCAAACATAATAATCGCTGGCAAACCAAAACTTAAAAGTCTTAGATAAGTTTGAACGTTTACCAATAGTCCATCGGCTTCAGGGATAACGAACTTCAACCAGGATGCACTGAACCACCAAGAAATGACAATTGGTGTTAAAATACACATGATCATCAGGGTACATCTTTGGGTGTACAAACCAACCTTTTTATATTTGCTTGCACCATACGCTTGCGGACAAAAGGTATCGAGAGAAGTAGCCATTCCCTCAATAGCAGCAAGCCCAGTGATATTATAGGTCATGACGGCTAACGAGGCACTTGATAGATATTCTGCACTGGATCCAGTTTCGGGATCAATACATAGGTTACCAATAACGAATAAACATGATACTGTTAGAGAGTATTGCATCAAAAATGTGAGTACAATCGGGACAGCATTAAGTATTACGAATTTGATTTCTTTGCGAATGCTAGTTTTCTTTAAATATCTGGATAATGACTTATTAGAAGAAACAACAGTCAATGTCCTAGATTCGACGTCCTGCTGGATGTTTTCATTATTAATTGAACCATAGGTTGGCACTAGTGAGGAACTCATTTATTCTTTTAATTTCGAATACTATACTTTTGTAGATAGACTGAATGTTCAGTGAAATATTTAGTAGTAATAGAAGATCAAAAAGGGAAAAACAAGAAAAAAAGGATAAAGGAAAAGTGTAATATATCAGGGACTTTATGCATACCGTCTTTATATATTTATATATGTCTGAACAGTTGATATCTAAATCTGTTTTTTTTATTTTTTTTATTTTATTTTTTATCTTTCGTAAATTCAGGTTTATTTAATCTATTCGTTTGTACTTAGAAAACATGCACAATTCTTAACGCCGCCGGATATTTGCAAAATATAAGAATTACAAGGCTTTCGAGATTCAGTTGATTTCCAAAATCGCTCGTTTTTATTTTATTTTTTTCTTTACGGAAAAAATAAAAAAAAAATAAATCAAATCAACTGCACGTGTGACTAACATTGTATATTTAAAGCTGTAAAAAATTGTTGTTAGCCTTTCGACAACGACAACGACAACGACAAACAAATAATTACCCCCCCCCCCCCCCCCCATTAAGGAACTTCCTCATTTTCCATCTCTTCAGCTTCCAATCTTTGAATAAATGCATCCAATACTCTTTCCCAATTAGTTTTTATCACATAGATCGTTTCAGTAATACCCAAAAATAAAATCCCGCACGAACAACCTAACCATAAACCGTTTAATTCCAAGCCCATCTTGAAAGCAAAAAAATAACTTAATGGCAACCCTATAATATAATAAGCAATAACATTTAAAATACCCCCAACATTTTACCTACCTTGTCCCCTTAGAATACTAGCACTAAATACATTGAAAGTGTCTGGAAGTTGGTTGGCTGCCACAATAGGTAAGGATTGTGCGCTTAATTTTATAACCGATTCATCCTTGGTAAACAAACCCGCAAAAAACTCTGCAAAGACGTACAAACATAGAAAATTACAGAACCCTAGAAGCAAGCCAACAAGATAAGACGCGTAAATGCAAGTTTTTGAATTCAGCTCAGCCAATCTTGATTCAATGACATTGTTGGAATTTGAAACTGCTTGTTCATCATTTAAATTGTTTTTATAGTAATGATAATGAGACCCAATGTACTGTGCTACTCGAGTACTTAAAACACACCCAACTGCAAATGGAATTTGGAAGATTAAAGTGCCGAGGGTTGCAATGATAGTTTGTGCTGCAATGGCTTCAACTCCAAAATATGAAGACATTATAGTCAAGACTTCAAAAGATAAATATTCACTTTCAATCATAACTAAACCGGGGAAAGATAAGTTCCACATGGGCAACCAATGCTGGAAAATAGGATGCTTTTGGAAATTAACATTAGAATCATTAGCTTCATTAAGTATAACATTGTCTTCTTCTTCATTAGAAACAGTGCGACCGAATAAAGTAGACGGCGACAACACAGTAGACATCATTGATGTGACGGGAGAAAACCAGGTTTGAGCATCATTGTTGTTGCCAAGTCTTTCGTATCTCATGCCCCAGATAGATGGCCAGCACTTTAAGGTGATTGGTTGAATATATATACAATATAAAGCCAAAGATAAAAACATTAGCCACTGAGAGACAGCAATAGCATATGGTGCGCCGATAAAACCAAACTTTTTGGTGAAAATGAAAATCAGTATTAAGTTAATTGGAAAGGCAAAAAATAATGCAAAGGTAGTAATATTGTAATATCCCTGACTCTGTGCAAATCTTTTTCCGGTTTCAAACATGGTAACACCAGGTAAGCCAATGATAAGTACTCTCAAAAACCTCTGGGTATTATACAATAAGTCAACTTCTGGAATAACCAGCTTCAACCAGGATGCACTAAACCACCAAGAAATGACAATTGGTGTTAAAATACACATGATCATCAGGGTACATCTT
Source organism: Saccharomycodes ludwigii (assembly GCF_020623625.1). NCBI lineage: Eukaryota > Fungi > Ascomycota > Saccharomycetes > Saccharomycodales > Saccharomycodaceae > Saccharomycodes > Saccharomycodes ludwigii. The sequence goes on from NC_060205.1 coordinate 505,468, forward strand.
TGAACGTACAAACCAACTTTTTTATATTTGCCCGCACCATATGCTTGGGAACAAAAGGTATCTAAGGAGGTGGCCATACCTTCAATAACAGCAGCACCTGTGATATTATAGGTCATTACGGCTAACGAGGCACTGGATAGATATTCTGCACTGGATCCAGTTTCGGGATCAATACATAAGTTACCAACAATAAATAGACATGATACAGTTAGAGAATATTGCATGAAAAACGTCAATGTAATAGGAATGGAATTCCAAACAATAAACTTCAATTCTTCAAGTAAAGTGGTTCGTTTAGATGAAAAATCAATTCTTAACTTCTTAATTGTGGAGTGTGTTGATGCAAAGGAAGATCTTGCCGCTCTAATATCAGTTGAGTTGAAAACTTGATCTATTGATCCATAATTAGAAGTATTATTAGAAGGAGAATTATTTGATGACGGCAACAGTAGTGATGCATAAGAAGCCCTTGTCTTCTGAGTTGATGATTTGGAAGAAGGCAATGCCTTCTTACTTGGTACTGTAGAAGAAACATTAGACATTTTTTTTGTCGTTTTTCTTTGTGAACTTGTATTTGTGAGATTTTCGAGTTTTTACTTTTAATTCTGAACTAAAAAAAATGGATATCTTTTAAAGATGAATATTGTAATATGTATGTATATATATATATATATATAAATTAAAAGTTAATAAATGTGTATGTTATGAAGTCGCTTATTGATATATGCTGCTTCTTGTTATTGTTTACTGACCGTATCAATTACTCTAACTAATTATTTTTTTTTTTTTTGTTTAATTTTTCTTTTTTGTCGGTAGAAAGATCTCTTATTGAAGAATATTCATAATTTTAAGCTATAGTTCAGTTATCATATGTATTTTTTCCTTATTTATTCCTTATCATTGAAAAGATAAGAATTTTTCGATTGTTTTTAAAAAATTATAAAAGAAAAAAGAAAAAAGAAAAAACAAATCGATGAAATGCGCTTAAATTATATGGATGAATTTCTTTTTCTTTTGAGTTCGGGTAAATTGTTTAAATGTCACACTTTAAATTATGTTCCAATGTATAAAATAAATGTTATTGTATGTAGCAATTATCTACAATCAATAATCAACAGGAAAATAAAATAACATATTTATATATAACTTTAAAAGTAAGAATAAAAACAAAATATATATAATAGAATAAAAACGCAAGAGCATACCAAGTTATTGTTCGTTAGCTAATGAAAACATATCTTTTTGAGACTCCATTCCATTTAGTTCCAGTAGCTTGGTAACAATTCTATTTGGGATACTGATATGTTGTGTTATAAAATCAAGACGTCTTTGTAATATTTTTAACCTCAAGGCTTTAGTTGTATGGTCTTTGTAGTCCCAGTTTTTTTCAATGATTGAAAAAATATTTTTTTGAAACTTGTTGTAATACTCAGTGGATAGTTTTGGGTCATAGTCACATGTACCAATGTTATCTCTAAGCTCAATTTCAGCAATTATACTTTTTAGGGTGTCACATTTATAGTGGTCGACGGTACAATTGTGCTGCGTCTTGTCCTTTCCGTTGTTAATAGAACTAACCATCTTTTCCTTGGCACCGTTTGTATTTAAATCAAAACAGTATATGTTGTATACGTTGAGACATTGATGCTCCTCGGAGTGTTTGGCCCTATCTATAAATTTAGCACAGCAGTTCTGAACAAAGCTGGCAACGTTTTCAGCGGATTTAAAAAGATTCCCCATTGCGCTAATGGCAATGGCTTTTCTAAGTTTGGCAAGTAATGTCGGGTGTTGGTTTAAAATTTGTTCACAAGCTTTACTGTATTCAAGGTGGGTGACACCGTATAAGTTTTTAAAAGTCCTATCCAAGTGGTTTCTGGTTTTACCCATCATGTTTACCAAATCCTCCGATTTCAACTTGTCATATTTATTTTCACTTGTTTTTGAGTTGAAGGGTAGTAGCAAACCAAAGATATAATAAAATAAAGCATGTGTGCTAGACAAAACTGCCATATTTCGGACTAGACAAAGTTCTTCGTATAGACCTCTTGTAATGATTCGTTGGCCATACAATGGTAGCACACCACATCTTTTTGTTGAATGCTCTATTTCTGCAAGTTGCAAACCCAACGGATTGCTACACTCCACCATATTTTTTCTAACCATTTGAAGCTCATCCTTGATATTAAAATACATGATATATTTAGGGTCGCATTTAATTTTGATGTTATCCAATTCCAGCTTGATTTTTTTACTTTCCTTTTTACTCAATTTTTTTAAGCTGTTTCCCTTGAAGAAAACCGAGGTGTTGATAATAGAAGTTATCCACAAAACTAATTCCATAAACAAAGATTCCTCTTGTGTATATTCTGCGTTGATCGTTGGCAAATCAGTAGCTTGCATGGATAATACGAGTGTTGTGTGATAGGCTTCCTGGTTGTTAACAATATCGTTTTCGGCATGTTGTACTAAAAAATTAAAGGGGACATATTTTTTTTTACATTCAAATTCAAATAAAGCTGGCGAGTGAATGTAGCTTGTTTTTTCCAAACAATCACCTTTATTTCCAACGGCACCTTTACGAAGTTTGTCCACTTTGTTTGTAGTCGTGCGTGTATTTTTGCACAAATTATGATTATTTGTGTTCCTGGCTGACAGAGTTAAGTCAAAATTATTGTTTTTATTAACAGACTGCTGGAAAGTATCGAAGGAAAAATTATTATCGACAGTGGAACTGGAAAACGGGCGTGGTTCAGGAGTGGAAGAAATGAGATACGGAGCATCAATATCAAAATGATCGATATTGGAAAGAGGTAAAAGATTAGTGGGATTTGTAATATGTAAAGGACCATTACTAGGGTCTAAAATATCGTTGAAATTAACGTTATAAAAGTTTTGGCATATATCATTGGGGGTGGGCCCAAAACCAACGGTTGGCTGACTTTCATTAGTGTTAGTAGGATCACTTTTTTGAATTAAAAACTCACTTAGAGAATTATAAATGTTTGTGTAAACGGTGCTATTTTGTTCAACCGCAATAGGTGATTCATAATAGGTCTCTGTTTCGAAAGAAGTTGGCAAGGTGTTTTGGGGATTGTTATCAAGAGATTGATTACTGCTGGTTTCAGCACTATCATTTACATAACACTTAGAGTTGAAATTGTCCTTAGATTCAGTATCAAAACTCATATCAGCGTTTAGAAATATGTCAGAATTAATGAAAGTTGTAAGATCAAAAGGAGCATTATCTGTTACAAATTCGAAATCGATAGAGTTTTCATAATCCTTAGGTTCAGCGAAAGACATGGTTGGCGGGTTATAAGCGAATGTGTTTTAAAAAAGGTAGAATATTTTGATTTAGGGTTATTTGGCTAAGAAATAGCGATATTGTTTTGTAGATATTATTATTATTATTTTTAGCTGAAAAGTTGTATCAAAAGTGAGATGATGCAAGGTATATTAAATAAAGATGTAAAAAAAAAAAAAAAACATTCTTATTACTTGGTATACAAAAGGTATCCTATATATATGCATGAAACGAGTGAAGAAAGAAGGGAAAAAAAAAAAAAAAAAAAAGACTTTTTGTATTTTGATTTTTTTAGGAGTTTACACATAGATCAAAAGCCTAGAACTTTAGATTAACCCAGCACTTTTCATATTAGATGTTTTTTTTTTTTTTTTTTTTTTTTTGTTTATTTTATTATTTTATTTTTGTGGCTGCTAGCAAATATAAAGTTCTCTCTGATACAAGAAAAAGTTCCCCTTATTATAACCATAAGCTTTTAATTATTATCACTAGTCAATACATAGGATATGTTTCACAAAGTTTAAAAATATATGGAAATCAGAGTCGTTTGATTATTTTTATTTAAATGAAAATACTGGCGCGTCATTTTATTTTCTGGTGTTTGAGCATCAACAGTTTTTATACATCTTATGCAAATCTTATAAATCAATTTAAATACTGAAAAAAAAAAAAAAAAAAAAAAAAAAAAAAATCAAAAATTAAAAATTAAAAAAAAAAAATTAAAAAATGTTATTATATTTTCTTTTAAAATTGTATACGGACGCATATATATCAGCTATTTGAAACTATAAAGTGAAATGTTCCCATCATTCCTCGTAATCATTAAAACCGGTTTATTCTCTATGAAAGTGTAGCATAACCCCTGAATGCTTTCCCCCGATACATCTCCCAGTGACTCTTTATATAATACATCCCATTTTTTTAATTTCTTATTAAAAGCAACCCAAACTAATTCATTTACAGAATCATCTACATAGAAAACATTTCTACCAGTAGGATCCATACAATATTTTCCCATCAGCAAACTTTCATTTATATATTCATACTCCACTTGTAAAGGATCTTTTCTTAGATCGTAAATAACAAAGCCCATCAAATAAAACACAAATAACCAGTAACCATTATACGAAAACTTGAAGGAAACAGTGCCCCAATGATTATTTATATGAGGCATATTTAAACTTATAGTAACTTTTTGAGAATTTTCACTCAAATCAACTATGGATACTATCTGCTGATTTGTTTTTACAGCCAACAAACAACCATCTTTATGTAAGTCGCAATATTCAACATTACTGTCTAAAGTGGTTAATGGCAAGTAACCTTCGCTGCCACCACTTATTTTTTGTAAAACCACAACATCCTCTTGATTATTACTTTTTTGAACTATTATGTAGAAATAATCCTTAAATATGTACTGTAAATAAAATATTTGCAAACCAACTGCATCGCTGAATATCGATCCTGTATCAATAGAGGTCCATTCGGATAAAGTAGGACTATTATTTTCTTCATGATAAACAGACCAATATAGCTTCATTTTTCTATCAAGAAACACAACCAGGGCGCCATTATTATACGTGAAAACATTACTATACAATAGTATGCTATTGGAGGGATTTTTATCTGAGTCATTTAATTCAGAGGAATGGTCAAACGGATAGTCGAATGTAATAGGTTTTCCATTGATTGGTGTAGCATTAGTAATTATAGAGAATTTTAAGCTTTTATTATCAAAAAGTAAACTGAACCCCCTATCCAAAGATAAACCATCCAACAATGTATAATTACATCTTAATGAAGATGTATTTTCGAGATTTCCATAATGAAGATTACCAGTTAATTCGAAGGAAGTTTTTTCATGCTTATGCAAATCATTTACATACTTAAATTTTAAATCCTTTAAAGTTTTAACATGAGCAATTGACTTTTCGATCAATTCGTAATGAATTCCACCACCTTGAGTCAATTTCTCAATTTCTTTTTTTAAAGCATCTTTTTCTTTCAAGGCATTCGCAGCCACTTTAACACTTGCATCATATTTATATAAAGTTTGTGATAATTTATTTTTCAACTCATTTAGTTGATGCCTTAAGGTAAAATTCTCTAACATTACAGCATCCCATTCTGTTCTTAGACTTTCTAATAACCCTGGAATACCTGTTAAATTAGGATCACTTAATAGTAAACTGCCATTATTATTATTATTATTATTATCAGTAGTAGTTTTTGTAATTGGACTTAACGATTGTGGTGGTAACTTGATTTCAATTAGTTGTTTAACACTCAATGACTTATTCGTTATTGGATCTTTATGATGTAGCTTCACATATTCTTCTATCAAACTTTTTTCAAAAATACATTGACTGCTTGGTGATAAAACTGGATCTTTAGGCAGTTTCCCACTAATGGCACAAAACATTTATTTTATTTTTCCCTCTCCTTCAAATCCTTTGTTTTATCTACTTTGAGACTTAGAAACTTGATGCATGCATATACTTGAAGAATGTAGACAGAATGATATCTTGAAAGTAACAAAGAATAATAAGCTTTTTATATTCTTTTTTAATTTCCGCGTTCACCTACCAAAGAAAAAGGAAAAAAAAAGTTTTTTTTTTTTCTTTTTTTGTATTGTTTTTACCGTTGGCTTTTCGGACTTCGGATATATCAGGGGTTGTATGTGTCCTGAACAAAAAAAGAATTCAATATTTTTTTTCTTTTCTGTTTATTACAAACTTCAACATGAATAAAACGTAAATTTTTATAAGTACTTGATAAATCAATTTTACAACCGTACTAATATAATTAAACAAGTCTTCCTCCCCTCCCTTCTCTTATACAACAAACAAAAAGCGAATGTCCTTCCATTTAGAGAAATCGGATGAAATCAAGTCTATAAAATTTACCCCTTCTAAATATTTGGTTGTAAAATCCAAACTAATTTCTAACGACCAAAAGATCTTCATCAATATTGTTCATCATGACAAATATCCATTTCCCCCTGATATCAAATTTGATCCCAGTATTGTCTACCCGTTAATCATAAATAACCAATGGGAAATACCTATAATTACAACATCATATGTGGAAAGTACTGATAAAAAGGGACACCCGTGTTTAGTTTGGGATTGTTGTATAAATAGTGAATGTGAAAAATGGTGTGCAGCAAACGATCAATTAAAAGACATATTAATAGAGTGGTGCATAGAAAGTTGTGAATTAAGATCTAGCTTGGAAATTGATAGGGACGATTTGAAGTTCCCTAAATTGAAGTATAAGGGGGACATAGTAAGAGAAATCGAATTGTTAGAAGAAGATATTGTAAATATAGATAAATCTAGTAAGAACGACGGCAACAATACTGATAAAGACAACAAAACTTTAGCTACTGCTAAGGATAGCACTGTTGAATTTTTAGAATTGAAAAGACAATATGAAGGGGGAAATGTAGATAATGGAGATGATGTATTACCTGAGTTATTATTACCCAATCAACACCCTCATAAAAATGCTAGTGTTGACAAAAGTGATATGAAAAATGATATTTCAGCTTCCAATAACCCCCCCTTGATCCAAGAACTTGACAGTACAGAAAAAGATTTAATGTTAAAAAAAAACTTTCTTGTAAAAGAAAAACAACAGAAACAAAAATCACAAGAAATCAGCCTTTTTAGATATTCTGTCAAAATGGGCAAGCCATCCAAGCCTACAGCTCCATATAAATTGAAAATTGAAATTACCACAAATATGCAAAACGTTACCTCATTGGATTTTACTGTGAATTATGCTGATTATACAAATACTGTGACTGTTAAAAACACAAACACGCATCGATACAAGGAAAAATCCTTGGATATTCCATTACCATCATTATACAAAAGCTCATCTGATTATGTCGATAATTTTAAAGTTTTTTTTTTAAAAAAATCACAAACATTATACATATTCATATGAATTACCAAGAACACCGTATATAAACGCATTTTAGATATTTTCTATCGTGAATTATATACACATATATGTAAGAGGAGGGGAAAACAAATAGACAAAATCATGACTATTAACACCAAACTGTAGAAATCACTTAGTGTGGAGGGAATGCTAAGTTTTCTCTGTGTGCCACATACTCAGTATCCACGTAGCCCAAAGCTTTTTCTATATCACTTGATTGCAAACCTTTAATTTTATTCAGTTCCTGGCTTGTATAATTAACTCTTGCTCTACCAACAATTTTAATCGGTTTAGTGTTATCCAACTCGCCCTTTGGGTTTCTAGTACCTAGTTTTAATAAAACACATTCGGATTCATGAAAAGTACCTTCTACTGATAAAACCCCAGCTGGTAGTAATCCAGCTTTATTCTTCCTTGTTAAAGCATTGTAAGCACCTTGATCGATAATTAAAGCACCATTGGTAATTAAACCGTGTAGAATCCAAAATGTTCTGGATTTAACTTGATGTTGGTTATCTTGAGCCAAAAAGAGGGTATGCAGTGGAACTTCACCTTTTTCAATCTTTGTGATTTCCTGTGATTCTATATTTTTATCACGAAAATTATCTATTTTTTGAACATAACGGACAATTTTGTAGATGTTTGTTGGATCTTCACTCTTAGTGATGATGGTGTGTACACCAGCACATGTAGCTAGATCGGCGGCAATTAATTTAGTAGACATACCACCAGTACCAACATCGCTACCACTTCCACTAGAAACATCCACTCCGTTGATTTCATTCATATCTTTAACCAAAAAGACTGGTTTAGCGTCTTGATTAATTCGTGGATTATCGTTGTATAAACAGTCAACATCAGTTAATAGGAATAAATAGTCTGCACCACACATACCGGCGGTAATGGCTGATAAAGTATCATTATCTCCAAACTTAATTTCGCTGACACTTAATGTATCATTTTCATTGATAATTGGAACAACATCCATATGTAGCAATTGCTCCATTGTATTTTGTGCGTTTTTGTACTGTGACCAATCAGCAATATCATTTCTGGTTAATAATATTTGTGCAATAGTTTGATCAAATTGTTGAAATAAGGAATCCCAACGACCGATCAATTTACTTTGTCCTATGGCAGCAATTGCCTGAACTTTTTGCAACTGTTTTGGACGCGAGCTTAAATTCATTGTTTTTAAACCAACAGCAATTCCGCCAGATGAAACTATAATAACTCTGTGGTTGAAATCACGTCTTAATTTTACTACTGTTTCCACAACTTTGGACATGATGGATAATTTTGGTTCCTTGGTAACTTCATCGACTAATGAAGATGAGCCCAATTTGATAACAATTGTTAATTGTTTGTGTGGTATTTGTTTATTGGTCATTTTTTCTTCTTCTTCTGAATACTTTGTATGGATTATATATTTTTTTTTTTTTCTTTTTCTTCCTTCTGTTTAGCAGGAAAACAGAATATTAGAAAAATATAAACTCAGTTGTACCAACTTACAGTATATGAAAGCTCATCTTCCAATAAATTTTATGAGAGCATGAAAAGTTTTTTCAGGCTACAAAATTTCATGGAAAATATTTTAATTTTTGGAATCCGCATTTAAAAATCTTTTTTAGTTTTTTTTTTTTTTTTTTTTTTTAATCCCGAATGTCCGTAAATTAGCGAACAGCCCTTTTCGGAACACAATTTAATAATAATCTCAAGAAAACAAAAACAAAAAAAATTTTTTTTTTTTTTAACGTTAGAATTCATCAATTGAAAAAAAAAAAAAAACCTTTATATAACAACATAAAAATGACAAGAATATTAAAGTGTAGAAATAAAAAAAAAAAACGCCAACTAGTATTTATAATAACACATAATATTAATGAATTCAATCAACTACATACTTGAACCGAGTGTAGTAAATCATTCAATATATGGTCATTTCACCTCTTTGGATTATAAAGAATTGTGCACAGTACAAACTAATGTATTAAAGTTTTATAAGATCAACCATTCAGAAAGTGATGCTAAATCTCCAATCTTAACATTTACAAATGAATTTCCATTAGTGACGCCTAAGATTACACAAATTTGTAAAATATTAACAGATCGGAACATGGAAAACAGTAGTAACAGCAAGCTAGACAAAATAATTTTGGTTACTAATGATAAAATTTCAATTGTAGAATATGATATATATGAACAAACATTGATCACTAAAAGCTTGCATTATTATGTGGAGAAATTTGCCACCAATTCCATAGATATTAATACTTCTAGATTAAGATTTAATTCATCAAACCAATCTTTGATATTATTCAAGTCTGATTGCTTGGCCAAGTTGGATATCTTTAGTGATGTCGTAGAGATAAAAGTAAACTCTGCTGATGAGAACAACGAAGTAGAAGAGGATGAAATAATGTATGATGATGATATTGGAAACTCCAGGTCTTTGAAAAGACGAAAATTTGCTCCAAGAAGTTTATTTTTTAAAACCACTAGTATTTTACCAGATTTACAAAATATAGTTGATCTCCAATTTTCCAAACTTAAGAGTTTAATTTATATATTATATGTTCCAAAATATTTTTCATGGGCAGGTGCTCCTAAGCAAAATACTATGAAATTTATTTGCCTATCGACTAATGATAGCAATAGTAGTAGTGGTAACAACAATACTGAAGACGGCGTAAACAATGGCAAAGTATCTTCCCTACTCTCTTCTATGAATGCCACATTAACATCGCCATCATCAACCACTGTTATTGGAGAATTAACCTCTTTACCCAATGATATTCATACAATTATACCATATAAAAAGGGGTCTTTTTTACTGGGAGTCAATCATATTTTGTACATAGATGAAAACTTCACTTTGCAAGTATGTATAAGGTTTAATGAATATTCAGAGAAAAATTTGAAAAGTTGCAAAAGGTATATAGATTACTCCTACTTAAAACTAGAATTACAGTACCCTACGGCCTGGTGCTGGTTGAATGATACTGTGTTGGTTTTTAACTCTTTTTCATTTATTTTGAAATTTGAAGGTAGATTATTAATTAATGCTACAGTACAGAAATTAATTAAGAATGAAAACATTTATAAAGAGAATATTCTGTCTATCACTAAGTGCGAAGATTATTTATTTTTTTCATATCAAAATGGCAGCTGTTCTATGATAGAAATCACTTCAAGACAACAACAACAACAACAACAACAACAACGGGAAGAAGAGGCCAGTTCAAATGGTGGAAACAACGGAGACAATGATGCAACCATTAAAAACACTGCTGTTGATGATGATGAAGATTATGGTGATTTATTGTCTGAAGATGAAGATGAATATGAAAAAGCTAATAATATGCTATTTGATGAAGAAGAAGATTTGTATGGTAACAACAGGGACAATACAACTAGCTTTATTATTAATTTTTATGACAACATTTTACCTAATTTGGGGCCGATATCTTCGTTGACGTTTGGCAAGACAACTTCTCTACAACGTAAGCTAAAGGGATTAGTCAATCCAAACAAAAACGAACAGTCTATATTAGCTGTTGGTGGCTCTAACGGTAGTATTATTGAAATCCAACCAAGCGTCCAGCCAATTGTGGAGAAAGCCTTCAAGTTTACAGATGTTACAAGAATTTGGAACGTTAAAGATAAATATCTAATTACAACGGATTCAAATAAAATTAAAAGCGATATTTTTCTTATTGAAAAGAACTATGCCCCTTTTAGAGCAGTCGACTTTAAAAAGTACTCTATAACTTTGGACATGGCATGTATTGAATCCAGAATAGTACAGCTAACAAATAAGGGTATTTTTATTTTTGATGACAATTTCAAAAGACTATTCACATTGTTTTTTGAAGCTGAGGTTGTTCACGTTTCTGTGGAGGATTTATACATTTTAACAACCAACGTCAAGGGTGAAATTGAGATTTATGAATTTGAAAACGATAAATTAAATACTATTCAGCTACCGGAACAATTGAATGAATTAATTTTAACAACAGGTGAAATACTAAAGACAAACATGTGTAATGAGTTTATTGCTGCAGAAAGTGAGGAAGATCAATTGCTATTTACCTTTGTTACCGCTGATAATCAAATAATTTTTTTCTCAAAGAATCATAATGGTAAAATATATCAATTGTGTGGTGTTGATACCTTAAGTTCAAAATTATTTATTAGCACTTATCAATTCCCAGAGGAAATAGTGCCAGATCCCTTCATTAAACAGGTCATGGTAAATAAATTGGGCAACAACAATATCTATAATAACGATGTGTATCTAACCATTTTGACCTTTGGTGGTGAAATTTATCAGTACAGGAAAGATTTGAAAACACCTTCCAAATTTTATAAATGCACCCAATCGTCGCTTACTGGTGGACCTGCCAATGTTTACCCAGAAGGCATGAACGGTATTGAACGTGTTTTATATTACATTCCCAACTACACTGGGTATTCGGTTATTTTTGTATCTGGATTGAGACCGTATATTATAATTAAAGAACACAATGCTTCTCCCAAAATCTATCAGTTTGCGAACATTCCCTTAATGTCTTTAACAAGTTGGAAATCGAATACTATTATGTGTGTTGATGATGTTAGATGTGCACGTATCCTAAAATTAGATTTGCTTGGCGTTTATTATGGCTATAAATTACCAGTAAAAGTGAATACTTTTGCTTCACACCATAACTTTAATAATATAACTTATTTTGATAGTTTGGGCAAAATTATAGTTTCATATTTTACAGAGGTTGATTATATACCGAAAAATGCAATTGGTGAAACGTTAATCACTGCACCAGGGAAGAATTTGCTTTCTAAAACATACACTGGTGGTCTTTTAGTGGTAGATCCTATTAGTATGAACATTTTGGACACTAAGGATTGTGATCACATGATTACTTCATTGGAAACCATGTATATTAAGATTTCATCGTCTTTCACGACAAAAGAGTACATTGTTGTTCTCCAAAGTTTTTTGCGGGACGAGGATATTATGGGTCTAGGGTACTTACAAGTTTATGATTTCGTTGACAACAAACTACAATTATTGTACTCAGATGAGGAAGTTCGCGGTGTCATAAATTCCAGTTGTGAAGTTGATGGTAGGATATTATTAAACCAAAGTTCTAAGATGTTTGTGAGGAATGTTTCCAAGAATTTAATTACTAAGAAAATGTTAATGGAACCGGTTGCTTTCTTGGATTCCCAATCCACAGTTGTTGATGCAAAATCATTTGGTAATTATGTTTTGTTATCTGATGTTCAAAATGGGATTCAACTATATGCTTTTGAATCTGAACCATATAGATTTATTCCTTTGGGCAGATCATACATTAAAAATTTGAATCCGATAACATGTGACATTTTACCGAACACGGGCGATTTTTTTACGATATGTTCCACCAAAGATGGAAATTTGCATTGCTTTAAATATGGACCAGATGACCCAAGCTCGTTTTCGGGAACCAAATTGGTTTATTTGTCAAAATTCAGTATTGGGACTACTACTACTTGTATGCGTACCATACCTAAGGGTAACACGTTTGGAGACGAACAGGAATACATGACACTTTGTGGATGCACTGATGGGTCAATCTATAATGTGGTGCCTTTGCAAGAATCATCTTACCGAAGACTGTATGTAATTCAGCAACAAATTATTGACAAAATGGTACAGTTTGGTGGATTGAATCACAAATTTGAAAGGTTTTATAGTAATCAAGTTAATGATAAAAGGCCATTTATTGATTTGGATTTAATAAAGAGAAATTTTACTAATCAATCTATTGATTCAAGAGACAAAATTTCTATTAGGCTAGGTAGGAGTGCAAGTGTTGAAGTATGGAGAGATATTTTAGAAGTTGAATTTTCTACACGTATAATGAATTGAAAATAAAGTAAATGCCCTTATTTTTATGTAAATTAATAGGAACATTTTATTATTATTTTAAATAACACTGTCATTAATTTGTAATATTTTTTTGAATTTTCAACCAATTAAATGGCCATATTTATCTTTTCCTGAAAAACAAAAATTAAAATAACTTTTTGTATTTTATCTTATCCGAAAATTTCGGCACAGATTATTTGACATATTTTTTTTTTTTTTTTTTTTTTTTTTTTGAAATGATTTCTTTTATATTACCAAAATAATAATAATGATAACAATGATAATAATAATAATAATAATAATAATAGTAATAATAGCTAGCGATTTTATTAGTTTAAGACTTTCTTTATTTATCACTTGGTAAATATTTTAATTTTTAAATAATAGAAGGAAGTTAAATAAAAATATATATATATGTATCTTTCTGTCTTTCTATCTATCAATATATATATATAAGCAAGATGAAATCTCTTATAAGAATTAGCAAACGGTTATATTGCTCCAACAACAATGGTAAGTTAACCGCTAATCAAGTTATCTCCACTTGTAAAGGAACACATGCTGGTCCATTTGTAGAGTTACCAATAATCGATTATTTATCAGAGCGTTCGTCAGCTATTATTAAATTACCAGCTTCATGTAGATTTTATACAAAATTGGGCAATATTACTGCAATTACTGGTGAAAGTGGAAATAAAAAACAGCCAAGTTTTGAAGCAAATGATTTGATAATATTTGAAAAAATGACAAAAGAAAATAAAATTCCTGGAGTTAATCGTACCTTTTATAAGTTACAGACTGGAGGAAACAGTGCAAATGTTATTCTAAGTACACCTTCAAGTACCAATATTATATCAATAAAATTAGAAAATGATAAAACATGGAGTGTTTTAAATGCTGCTGAAAACGTGTATGGTTATAGTGATATGATTAATATTAATTACCCAAAAGGAACTTATGAATCACTACAGATTCGAAATAAACCAAGTGTCATTTATGGGTTTGGTGTTTTTTTTCTATTAGGTAACAATTTTAAAATTTTGGAGTTATCAGCATCAAGTGAAGTCTTAGTTAATCCATCGAAATTAATTGCATTTGAAAATAATACTGGATTAAAATTTACCACTGAGAATTTAAGGCCTGAACCTAATTTAATCCGTGAATTGATGAACAAAAACCCAAAATTAGCATCTAGCATTGAAAATATTCCATTTTATAAAATTAAAGGTCCAGGTAGAATAATTGTCCAAGGGTGATTAACACTCATTAATATATATTGAAATTAGTTTTTTTTTTTTTTTTTTTTTTAAATGAATAAATTACAGTCAGAGTATTCTTTAACTTATTTTATCACATAATATATACAACAAAAATACTTGTATTGGAAAAAAAAAAAATATATATATATATATATATATATATATATATTATTATTATTATTTTATATATATGCACCTACAGCGTAACCCACAAAAGCACCTAAATACCCACCAATCACCAAGGGAATGGGCCAGTTTTGCCATTCTCTATCCCAGTCCAAAGGAATTACAAAACAACTTAACCAACATCCAAATGCAATTGCAACAAAATATTTCTTAAATATACCGACTTTAAAATCACAATTAAAAACGGAATATATAGCTGGATAGCTTAACAAACAACAATGTAAACTTAGTAAAAATGTTTGTTTTAAATATGACAGGGATAATAAAGGAGCACCAGCCAAAATAAATATAATAGTGGCGACACAACTTAGCAATGGAACAGCAAAAACCAACGAGACAATGACTAAAGCCCAATTTGGTTTTAATATTTTTTTACCAGCAAAAATAGTATTTTTCCTGAATTGGAAAAGTAAATAAAAAACCTGAGTTGGAATTGTTAAATAGAATAGTGTATATATATCATATGTTTTCATATAGTAGTATACTAGCGGTATTAAATGGAACGGGACAGTTGATATCGATTTACGCACTACAACTGGATAATGTGAACCGTCTGGTCTTTTCTCTATTGAAGATGAAGTTGATTTATTACGTCCATTATGGGATCCATTGGTTACTGGTGTGATAACTGTGTCATAATCTGAAAATGTTACAGATTTTTTAACTTTACGTTTTTTAGCATTGCTGGCATTAGTCGCGGAGATATTGGAACTGTTTGTGTTTTGTACTGAAGACATTTGTTATTGCTTTGTTTAATAACAGCCGTAATAATTTATATACAACTTTATTATTATTATTATTACATTTGATTATTTTACGTAAAAGACAATTCAATTAATTGAATTATAGTGGATTTAAATTTGATAAATGAAAAGTTATATAAAAAACAAAATAAAAAACAAAAAACAGGAAAAAAAAAAAAATGAAATTGTATTTTTCACTTTCACGTTTTTTCGTTTTTTTTCGTTTTTTTTTTTTTTTTTAAAAGTCTCGGCAACAAGAACGGAATTTCGGATACCGAATAAATCAATAGCACTCGGTATTGGTATGAACGGCGCTATGTCCAAATACAAAAAAAAAATGTCAATGTAAAGCTTAATATATTCTCTTTTCATTATGTTTCAAAAATACCACAAATATAGCTATATCATAAAGGACCTTCAATGAACCAGCAATGACAAACGCAATCCATTGACTTTTGTGTAAAGACAAAACACCTGTTATGGAAGGACCAATGGTGCCTGCTATAGTCTTAACCAACTGGATCCAACTTAAAACTAAAGTACGTTCACTGGGTTTAATAATAGTAGCCAAAAACACTTTCTTAGGTGTATTGTCCATGTTTTGAGTCAGCGCTCTAGCAACGAATAAAATCACCGTTAATGTCCATGAAGAAGGTAGTGGCAATAATATCAATAAGATACTACTTGGCAAATGTGTGAAAACCATCGTTTTAATTGGACCTATCCTTTTAACTAGTGACGTGGTCATTAATCCGGTTACAGAGCTTGCTAAATTAGCACCAAAAAAAATGTTTCCTAATTTTTGACTTGGAACAGCAAATTTGTTGTTAAAAAAAAATGAAATCCAAGATTTCCCTGCTAGTGAACTAGCTAATGAGTCCAATCCAAAAAGTAATGATAAATTTATCACTAGCATCAGAACGTGGAAGGGTAACTGCGGTAATAGTTTTTGTAAAAATGATTGATTTTCCGGCAGGATATTATTTTGCTCACCGTTAATATTAGTAGTAAGTACATTTTCAGGATGTAATATAGGAGTGTTTTCGTCCAATAACATAGCTTCTGCGTCGGTGATATCTTCGACGACAACACGTTCAATTTCTACTGCATCAGTTAGAAACAAACATGAAATTGCCATTAAGCAACCAATCGCGCTATACATTAAATAAATAAATCTATATGCATCAATTTTAGCATAATCATAAACATTTGTTAGCAATTTGATTAAATAACCGGTAGTTACAAAACCTAATGCAGAGGCTAGACTGGAAAAAACAGAGTACCAGGAATAAATATCAGATCTTTCATTATGAGAAGTGACTAATTGTGCAATTCCACTAGCTTCCACAGAAAGATAACACCCAACTTCCTTCCCAGTGGGAGTGATGGTGCCTAAAAAACTTACTATTAATAAAGCTTTATAATTATTTTTATTAGTACAAAACGTCCAATACAATCCGGTAAACGACATAATTATTGAAGACACAAATAATGTCAATCTTCGACCTAGAATTTTGTCTGCAAACATGGATATTATAAATGTAGTGGTCAAATCACCAACTAGGGTTACAGTAAACAATAAACCGATCATTGATTCATCGTAACCTATTGATTTTAGAAAGATGGCGTTAATTAACGCCACTGAACTGAATGAAAAAAGTCTTAGGGACTTTAGTAGTATTATTAGATGAACATTTCGAGATGCGTTCAATACCGTATGCAAACCAAATTCATGATACAAATTATTGAAAATAGCCATTTATTAATTTATTTGGGGGAGGGGAAGAGGGCTATACTATATTATAGCGTAATAAAACCTTAATTTGCTAGTTGCCTTTTTAATAGAGTAAAAAAAAAAAAAAAAAAGGGAGAATAACAGAAGTAAGATGAAGTACCTTCAATAATGAATAAAACTTCGTAATTTGTTTGTCTGATTATTACAAAATATTTTTTTTTTTTTTTTTTCCTTTATTTTTTTTTCTTTATTTTTTTCTTTTTATTATCAGCAAGCTTTGCAATGGTAAGCCATTTGCCAAGGCTGTTTATCTACCCGTGATAACGGTTTGAATGTGCGATGTTACCCGGATTATGTTTTTTGCTATTTTGTTTTTGATACAAATTTTAACCATTTACAATCCCTTTGAAAAATTTATCAGTGTTTTTTTTTTTTTTTTATAATGCATTGGCGTGCACGTGCTGTGTTTATAAGTCGAGAACATATGGTTAATAAAAGTATAATTACCATCGTAACTAAAACTCAAGATTATGCTTGATAATACTAAACCTGGTTAAGCAAGTGATTTCTTGTTTTATTTAGGGTTTTAATGTAACGACGGAAATATATCAATATTATTGTAAAAAATAGCTTCAGGCTGCAAATCAATAAATAACGAATATGTATAAATTGTAAGAAGGAGACTGTTATGAAGTAGAATTGTGTGTGTCACGTTTTATACGAGATGCAAGTACTTCCGAGAATACGGAGAAGACCGAACATACGGAGATCGCCGCAAGAAGGAAAATATGCCCAGCGGACAACGAAGAAACATTAGAAAAAGTTAATACAAACATAAGGAAAAAGGTGAAAATAAATCATATATAAAGAGGTGATTTATTTAGAAAGTTGATTATGAAATAGATGAGTTATATAGTTTTATTAGTTAAAAATATATAAAAGATCAAGCAACAAACTATTACATCTGCCTTGATATAAATAGTAAAGTATCAAATCTGTTTACTAACCCTGCCCCTCTCAGTATATCCTCTCTGCGACATAACAGGAGACATAGGTCGCCATTCTAGTATAGTGGTTAGTACACATCGTTGTGGCCGATGAAACCCAAGTTCGATTCTTGGGAATGGCACATATTGTTTTATTTTTGATACTTTAGAAAACTTTTTTTTTTTTTAAACCCTTATTATGGAACGACGACAGAATAATATATATATCATATTATTAAAAACTTTTTTTTTTTTTTTTTTTTTCCCTTTTAAATACTATCTACTTAAACATATTACATATATAAGGAAAGTTTGATTCGTCTATAGTCAATTCTTCTTCTTTACTAGGGTCAAACCGTTCATCATTTATTATGGTATTACTCAATTCATCAAGTTTTTCTAAAACTTTCTTGCTAAACTGTCTCGATACGGGTTTCTTTTTAACATCTTCATCAGTAATATCAGACTTCTTCTCTTCTTCTTCTCCCTTTTTGGTGTTTGACAAAAATAATTTTAACAACGTCGAAACTTCATTAATGAATGGGGTTTTAACTTTCAGGTTGGAAGTCAAATCGTTAAGTAAAAATAATATTTTACATAATAGAATTCTTAGTTTAATGGGATTATATTCATACAGGGTAAATATCGCGCAACAAGCAGCGGATAATATATTGAAACAAATTCCGCTATAGAACAATTGGTACGAGGCCAATTCTAGTCTAGATAAGTTTTTGAAAACGACGACAACTGCTTGTAATACAGTTTGAAAAAAGTCCTGATATAGTTGATCATTCTGGGTCCTTATTCTTTCTTCTTCCTCTGAACTATTTTGCTGTTGGGATTGTAAAGCATTAAAAATATAATAAGTTTTCATATACACCATCATATTATGATATAATAACTCGGAAATTGTTTTGTCTAATACTTTATGTACTTCTGCTGGTGCAATGAAACGGTTGTTGTCTGTATCGTTATTTCTGCCAGTACTAATACCGTTAAGAACATTATTAGCAATTTTGTCGGTGCCATTGTTGTCGTTCGTACCATTACTAACAGGCAATGGATCACCAGATTTGAAAATATCCCAATCTTTGATAAATTCTTCTATCTGTTTTAATGAATATTTAATTTTATTCTGCTGAATATTATAAATACTATTGTGTATCATTTTATCTTTTTCTTCAATAAAACTAAATCCGTTGTCCACTGAACCAGAATGGTCCTCGGAACCAAAGCTAAAGGGAGCGTATCCAAACAAAAAGTTTCTCATAAAATGCTGTTTAATCACGTATTTTGTTAAATCTGCTGGCATTTTACCATTATAATTATCGCTTATATCAATAGCACAGCAAAAATCCGCATTGGAAAAAAACTCTTGTTTCTCGATATGAAAATGATATAAATTTAACATTGTGAAAATTTTCATTTTATCTGTTAATTGAATGGAAATATTGCTAAAATTTGCACCGTAATACCACTCAGCATATCTAAGATTAGTTTCCAAATAAGGAACCATTTCTGCCAAACTTTCAAAATATTTTTGTTGCAGGGAAGAAGAGGCGCTATCGTTGTCAAAGGGTTTAGACAAAACACTGTAGGAAATAGAATAATATGTGAATAATAAGATAAATGATACCTCCACCAAACTATAGATATACTGCTTGGAAATTTCTGTTTTCCCAGCTTTTCTTATGCAATCCGGATGTCTCTTGATGTTTGGGGTATCTGGTAAAGTTGCATCATCTTTAATGTCTTTATGGTCCAAAGTTGTTAGGAATGCTTTGATATTACCGTATGAATGGAATAAGCCCTCAGGGAATATTTTATAGTAAATAAAATTTGTATCAAATCTGGCACATGTGTATAAACATGTATCAATATCAATAGGGACAAATAGTTCAGTGACTGGGACAGTAATCAAATTGTCCAAAGTATTTGTATCTAACGTCTTATAGAACGTATGTTCCCTTAGGGAGTTCATTGCTTTGTTCTTAACTTTCTGGAGCTTATTAGATACAGAAAACAACTTGGTTACAGTAAATATCCCACCAAAATAACTTGTGTTATCAGAATAGGGGGTTTTATGGGCTACGTTATTCACAAAGATGGAAAATTCTCCATTGTCCTTGTCAAATAGATCTGGATCGATACTTTCTGTTTTCACCTTTTTGTTTGTCTTATCTATATAGTCTGCATAATCGTTGTTTTTTGAAAAAAAGGATGAACTCGGTCTTTTATTATTATCTGAATTTATTTTTTTTTGTAGATTCTCTAGTTCCCTTAATCTATTTCTAACAAATTGCAATTCTTCGTTTAGACTATCCTGTTGCAGATAAGACACCTCGCATGTATCAAAAATGGCAGGATTAATAGCAAAATCTGGGTGATTATTATTATTCTGCTGATTATACTTACTATAAACAGTGTTATAAGTGATATTAGAAAACGAACCTGTAGCAGCTCCAGTAGGGGTGGTGGCAGTAGTAGTAGAATTGTTGTAATTAACATTGGAGGACACGCCAGCAATATTTGAACTCAAAGAAGCGGCCATTCTTTCGTAATAAGCTTGAGTGGCAGGATTGATTGGGGTTGTATTTGTACCTAGTAGGTTGTTGGCAGCGGAAACATTTAGAAGGTCATTTTGTCTAAAGGGTTGATTTTTTTTAGAATTTGGATGTGTACCTGCTGGTGCTGGTAGAACGGATCCATCATCCTTTAAGATAAACGCACCTGGGGTTTCTGGGTAAAAACAATCGGTCTTTCCATATTTCACACAGTTCCCACACATAGGCCTGGCTCTATCACACCCAATTTTTCTTTTTCTGCATTGAGCACACGCTGGAGTTCTCTTTTTCTTAGGAATATCAGGAGAATACTTCTTTACCATTTTCATCTTTTCTTTCTTTCTTTCTTTTTTTTTTTTTTTTTTTCTTTCTCTGTTTAATTTATTTACGCTATTTGTTTTTGCTTTTGATATGATTTACGTTAATACCCACTCACTTTATAATTTTTTAGCGAGAAGCGTTTATTAGCTTATCCTTTAATTTTTTTTTTTTTTTTTTTTTTCTGGCGTTCGCTATGTGTCAAAGGCCTTTTTTCCTTTTTTCCTTTATGACTAGAATGTTTGACCTTAGTTATAATAACAACAATGATACAATTGATAATGGTGATGGTATTGTTGTTGTAAAGTTTGTTGTTTATTTCAAAAGGAAATGTTAAAAAATATATCTTAATAAATAAAATAAAAAAAAAAAATTTTTTTTTTAAATTATTTTTTTTTCTAAATTTTGTTGGACATAATTTTTAAGTTTGGAAAAGTGGCTGTGGTGTGTGGGTGTAATTGGTTTCCATAAGCAGTAATTCGAATAACAAGTTGCACACAGAAAACACGTACAAGAAATTCCTTATACTATTTTTATTTTTTACTTTTCTGTTTTTTAAGTATTATAAATAAAATTAACAAAGGAAAATATGAGTTAATTGCTTATTAATCTCTGATACAATAAATAAAAAAAAAAAAATATGTTTTTTTTTGTTCATTATATGCTTGAACGGAAATATAACTAGGCTTACTCCAGTAAACATACACACATATCATAATTCATCTTGAACAACAGCAGTAGTAGCTGTTTCCTTGTTTTCACTAGTTTCCTTGTTTTCACTGGTTTCCTTGTTTTCACTAGTTTCCTTTTTCAATTCGCCAGATTTACTAATCCAAATCTTTGTTTTTGGCTTGTCACTTCTATCTCTTGGAACATTTTCAATATAAGAAACAACATCCATACCATCAATAACTTGTCCAAAAACAACGTGTTTACCATTCAACCATGGTGTGCTAACGGTAGTCAAGAAAAATTGAGACCCGTTGGTATCTCTACCTCTGTTAGCCATACTTAATCTGCCTGGTCTATCATGCTTAATAATGAAATTCTCATCAGCAAAAGTTGGCCCATAAATAGATTTACCACCAATACCAGAATGGTGAGTGAAATCGCCACCTTGGATCATGAATTGGGGAATAACTCTATGGAAGGTACTGTTTATGTAACCTAAGGTTGGATCTTCTGAAATTGCCAATTGAAGGAAATTCTCAGCTGTTTTTGAAGTTGTATTACCAAACAAACCAATGGTTATTCTACCAATGTGTTTATCCTCACCTTCAGTGATGTCAAAAAAAACTGTGTTTGTAATCTCTGGATCTTCGGATAATTTAGGAGCTGCATTGATAAATCTACCAAAAAGAACCAATGCTACGGTTAGTAACAAAATAATAGGGTTGATAGGAATAATCATATTGGGATTTCTGTTGTTATTATTTTTCTTTATTTTTGAGTTGATGGTTTCAAGTTTATTAGTCCGATTTGAAAACAAAGACTTATTTAAATAAAATTAAACCTTTTTTTTTCTTTTTTAACCTTAATAAAAAAAAAACAGTAATGATAATAACAACAAGAAGAAAGTGAAAAAGAAAGAAAAAAAAAAAAAAAAAAAAAAAATTATATATATATATATATATAATATATATGCGTCAGGGTAAGCATCTAACCGCGCCTTTAGTCATTAACTGAAAAATAACAAACTGTTTCAAATACAAAAATTGCCACTCAAATTAAAAAAAAAAAAAAAAAAAAAAAGTCTGCTATAAAACAAGAACACAAAGTACCATTTTGCCTTTCTAATTCTTTCACGATAATCATTTAAAAGCTGTTTATCCATATTATACTCGAAATAACGACAATATTCATCAATGAACAATTCCATGGAAACCTCTTTGTTATATGTACACAGGTTGACTTTTTATACTACTTAGAAGCAACTTATCTGTAACTTCTTGAGTTAATAGGTCTTTCGTACTAGTTCCAATGCCACCTGCACTCCCTCCTACACTATTATTACCCATATTATTAACGGAATTAGCTGTAGGGGCTCCAAGCAAGGTATTAGGACCAGTGCTAGGGGCAACACTGGAGATGCTGCCGCTGTTGACGCTGCCGGTGCTTGTAGTGTTTATACCAGAACGTAATTGTAGTTGCTGGCTGCTGTTGTTATTACTCAATTGGTTTTGTACTTTAATAAATTTAAAACCTTGTGCTGGTGTGAACCCATTTCTTAGGATACTCAATTTATTCAATGCGTTACTTAAATGATAATTTGTACTTAATAGCCTACTATTTAAAATTTTCCCCAACTGAGGTGCCATGTATACATTTGCACCAATAATATAATAATCTTGTAAAACAGTGAATTCAAAACTCGTTTTAGTGCGTAGAGTAGAGGATGAATTGGTAATTTTTTCCTTTGATTGTTTACGAATAACCCAAAAATCAGGCTCTCTAACAAACCATAAAACATATTCAATTCCGTTATTTAATTTTCTAAACTCTCTTTCTATAAAACTGTGAGATGGGTATGTTTGTAAAATGAATTGTCTGTTTAAAGGGTATTCTTCTAATGGTAAAGCGTCTACACCATCCTTGTTTCTACTAGAAATTTCCATATTATTTTCTATATTAGCATTTGAAAATTGCTGTTGCATTTTGATTAACTGATTATTAGATGTCTTGATAAAAAATGGGGATTCGGCAAAATAATCTAATACGTTATCTGTTCTTAACCCAAAGGTTTGGATCCATTCTGGTGATTTCCATTGTAATTCGTCTAAGCAAACGTGTTGTTGTTCTGTGGACATTGTGTGTTATGCTTTTTGATCTTTATCCAGTAAACAAAATTCTCCTTTTATTTATTGTGGCATGAAAAGCTTATTAGATTAAAAAAAACAATGCTTTGGGGGACAAAAAAATGCATATATATTTATATTATATAAATAAAATATTGCTCTAGTTGGAAATATAGATGAAATACCGAGAACAACTTTGTCCTTTTTACGGATTTGAAACTTTTTTTTTTTTTTTTTTTTTTTTTTTTTTTTTTTATTTAAATGGAAATTTCAATTATTTATAAGAATATAACAAAATAAAGAAACGTTTGGAAGGGTTTTTTTTATTTAACTTGAACCATTCCATTGAATTGAATCTTTTTTCTTTTTTTTTTTTTTTTAAATTCTCTATATACCATTCTAATACTACAAACTATACCCCCCCCAAATAAAAAAAAAAACAAAAACAAATATGAGTATGTTTTGTAGACGTGGTTTCCATACTTCACCAATATTCAATAAAACTTTTTCATCCGTTAGTACTAAACTAGCATCGTACAAACCCATTCCTAAACCAACAAAGGAAATTGCAGATATTCCCACCTTTTTAAAAAAAATAGGCCGTGGTTGTCAAGAATTTGAACCCATTTATGAAAATAAATGGGAAAACTTATTTACCTTTAATACAAAAGTTTTGAAAGAAAAGGGTGTTTCTATCCAACAAAGGAAATATATTGCTTCTCAATTGGAAAGATTTAGAAAGTCCCATACCGTTAATGAAATTAAATTGGGTAAGAAATCTTTTTTTGGTAGTGAAAGACATAGAGCCGAAAATATTGCCAAATGGAGAATTGAACAAAGAAATAAAAATAAGTGAATTAATAATAAAAAAGTAGTTTTATCTTTTACCAAAAAAAAAAAAAAAAAAAAAAAAAATCAGCAGTTCATATTTCATGTAAATATACAGAATTATATATAAATCTAATAAAAATAGTTGTTCAATAATCATTCAATTCTGGGTGTTCTTCTAAAAAAGATTCCAAACTATTTCCCAATTCCAACGCCTCTTTATACATTTCTTCTTCAGATCGAGGTACTCTTGGTGAGTCATAATTTTCAACAATACCGTGTTTTTTTCTTCCATTTCTTCCATCGGCGTTTACATAACACTCTCTCCTAGCATTCCATGCATCTAATTTATCGTAAATCTTATCTCCAATATTATTCAATTTATAACGTGGTATAATGTGTGTATGTAAATGTGGTATACTTTGACCCGCTTCAGGGCCATCTTGTATAGCAATGTTTAAAGAATCTGCCTTATAATACCATTTAATAAACCTATGAATTATCTGTAATGTTCTGAAATAATCTGTTGATTCTTTGGGTGATAAGTCGCTTATATTTAAAATATTGGTATTCAAAGGCACTATTAACACGTGGCCAGGAACTAAAGGTTTTAAATTTACCAAAGCGTATGTATATTTACTCTTATAAAAAACTTGTTTGGTAACTAAAAGCTTACTGAAATAGATGTTATTCATAGTTGGTGTGGTTAGAGTCATTAGATATAGCTGTTTTGAAGGTATTGGTGTTACTGTATTACCTTGACAATAGTTTAATTGAAAACTTTTACTCATTTTTAGGTAATAATCAGCGGAAAGAAAAAAATATGTTAGACAAAGTTAAATAAAAGATTGAATACTCTCTTCCAAAAATAAGGCGTGCTTTTTTATTTAAAAAAAATAAAAAATAAAAAAAAATAAGAAATAAAAAATACAAAAATAAGAAATAAGAAATGCAAAAATAAAAAAAAAAAACCCTTTTTCAATACCATAATCGACTCTTAAACAAATATATGTTTAAAAGCTCCCGATTCAATATCTTACAAATTTTCACTTGGATATCTTTCTCTTTGATACTTAGCAAGTATCCAAAGAACTATATATATGTAAAGAATACTTAGCTGCTATTCAAATGCGATTGAAAAAAACAAAAAAAAAAAAAAAAAAAAAAAAAAAAAAAAAAAAGACAATTTAAAACTTTTTAAAAAAAACATCGGATCAGACCAAATAATAAAATTGTCTGCCTGTAAAAATGAATGACAGATACATTTACACTAATATGTTATATACATATGGCCTCCTTGATCCTCTAAAACATTTAACAAATCTTCCACATCATCGCTATTCATGTCCCAGCCCAATTTGCAAGATACATATAAATTTTTCAAACAAGGTATTCTATTCTCCATAATAGCGACTGTTAAATCATCTGGGTGTATTTTAAAAGCCTGTCCCAACGATCCGCTGCACTGTAAGTAGATTGTTTCTAAACATGGAATAATAGTATCTTCATCTTGAAAAAGCCACTTGGAACAATAATCAACCACTATTTGTACTGTTTTCAATCTTGAACCAGTGTATTTAAACATAAAGTCGAGCGAATTTGCCTGTAATGAGGGCATTGGATATTGAAAAATTAACGTTTCCAAATTATCCCCTATTTGCGATAATATTTTATATATAGATAGTTCATTCAATAAGGGGCAATAAGCTAGTTCCAATTTTTGTAAACTTCTCGGGAAATCACAATTCATTATAAAATCATTGGTTACACTGCCACTTAATTTTAAATATTTTACATTTCTAGGCCATATGTTGCCGTTGTTCTGAGACAACAAAATTAAATCACAGTTTATACTACATCTGGGGAAAAACAATTCTTTTAAATGTTCAAACCCAATAATTGCTTGAAATAGTTTATCTAAATCAACAGTTTCCGAAACTAAACTGAGGTCTAACCTTTGTAAATTATGACACGACTTTAAAGATATCAACGGAGCATATCCGAAACTAGTTTGTGGTGCTATAAACTCTGTTAAACTTTTATTACATCGTCTTAATAGTTTTGAAACAAAGGAGTTTCTGCCAGATTGAACAATCGTGGATAAATCTAATTTCAAAACCAACTCGTTTAATTTAATGGATTTATCTCCTAATGCAGGTGTTTTCTTATTAATGTCCATGGTAACCATAAATTTATTGAAATTTTTCGAATTTAAGTACGGAGAACTATACAAAATTGGTAAATACATAATATACCACTCTTTACAGACATAAAGGAATTTAGGATCTAACCCTTTTTCAGAATCCGAAGAATCTTCATTATTTGGTGAATGTTTTGTTGTAGCATATAGTATTATTTTATAATATAGTTCATTGGGAAGAAAAGAGCGTTGAAAATGGATGTTTCTTATGCCATGATTATTTTCCTTGGTATTTTCTTTTGCTTGTTTTTGGTCGATGGTTAAAGTATTTGTATTCAGTTTTTTTTTTTTTTCATTTTGTTCTTATAGCTTTTCCCCTTATAACTCGAAGAAGGTCTATCTTCTGTTCCATCTATATAAGTTTCTTCTTGATCACTGTGATAGTATTTATTTCCTTCATCTTCATATTCATCATCAGAGGTTTGAAATTTTCCATAAGCCGTAGTAACATAACCAATACCTCCTACGTACTTTCTATACGGAGCCTTGGCTTTCTTTGGTCTACTTTTGTTAGCCATCTTCTAGTGTATTATTAAATAAAAAAGGAAAGAAAGAAAAAAAAGGAAAAGAAAAGAAAAGAAAAGAAAAAGTAAAGGTGGTTTGATTTGTCAGTTTCTTTGTTATATGATTGGTACATAATGTGTTGATAAAATTTCATTAATGACTATACAAACCGATAATCAAAAAAAAAAAAAAAAAAAAAAAAAAAAAAGAATTTGATTTTTTTTGTATAAAAAAAAAGGGAATAAATTAATAATGATAATACAACCTTTGTAAAAAAAATCGCACTAAACCATACACCACATTGTTTTAAAGCGAAATAAATAAATAAATGAATAAATCAATATGATAACTTTATCTATCAATTGTTAATAATAAAAAAAGAACTAATGAATTAAAATATTAAAACATATATATTATTATTTTGCTAATGACTACGATAATATTAATACGGGATTTTTTGTTCCATTCATTTCACAGCTTTCCGAAAACCAAGCTTTTGTCTTCTCTCTTAAAAAAAAAAAAAAAAAAAAAAAAAAAAACATTCCTAAATTCTTATAATTACAATATTAAAATCAAAATATAAGATTATTTGAAACTTTTCCCTTCAATACTTTAAAACAAATCTTCGGTATTCTCCAAAATAGAACCCACATTGAAAATACTGAAAATATTAAAATATAATAATTTATCTTGAAATATAACTTGAAAAATCTATAAAGTGGTAAACCTAAAAATGTTTTTTTGGGCTCCAATAACGCAGTTTCATTGCTAACATTCGTAGTAGTTATTGGAGGCAGGTGTGGTCCATTTATTCTTGTAAACACAGGATTTTCTGGTAAAATAAGATCACTCTTTTTATAATCGGTTTTTTCTAAACTTGCATTTTTACCTTTAGTATTTGCATATTTAGTTGGGAAAAAAACTTTGTTGTAACTATCAGCCTTATATTTCCTAACATTCTGACCTAAATTTTTTTTTTCCTTGTTTTTTGTTTCAACATTATAATAAATGATGGGGAACATAAGTTCACTGTACCGCTTCATATAAATAAACATAGTACTTAGAATAAAGATCCTATTAAAAACTAAGCTGCCGAAAAAAGTGTGCTGGAAAATATACGTTTCGGAAGCTAACAACAATAAAAGAATAAAAGGTATTGAATTGAAAATGAGGAAATTAGATAATTTAATGACTTTCATATGATTGCTTACAATTTCTAAGATATGAGCATTTAGAGTATAATCTAAAAATTTATACGTGATCAAAATTGTAAAAACCTCATTCAGTAACATTTCAAAATTTTGCAAATTGGAGGAAATTAAATAGTAATAGGTCAATCTTATGATCGGTAAAAGGCACACGCTTATATAAAACGGGTTATAGTTGAAAAAGGTAAAAGTTTTCTCTAAAATAACATTGCAATACAGCAGAATCTTCATGAAAATATTGCTGCTTGTTGTTTTTTTGGACTTGATGTTTGAAGTTTTTTTAGTATTATTCTTTGCAGTGGTTTCGCGTTTTGTAGAGGTAGTTTCCAATACATTATGAATTAAAGATATCGATTTATCTATTTTTTTGGTCATTTCACTATTTCTATTCAAAGAATTTTTAATTATGTCGTCAATGTATTTTTCATCATTAGAAAAATCTCCTAGAAGCTGTGTGCGTGCATCAATAGCATCTCTCCCTACTTGAAGTTTTTCATTTCCTTCAATAGTCTTTATGAATTTTTTGTTTAAATTTATGTTATTCCTCCCCTGTTTATCGTTTTCATTTTCCTTGTTACTAATAAAGGGTGTGAATATACTTGTGGGTGGTGTAAGGTTGTTATTAACTTTACATCCCCTAGACTCTCCATTAACCTGATAGTTATTTTCATTTTCATCGTTATTCTTCTCCAGATGAGTAAAATATAGACTTCCTAGTGAGATATTTGATGAAGCAGTACTTACACTAGGAAGGAATGATTCTTGGGCTATAGGTGGGGAAAATGGGTTTTTATTGTTATTTTGTTTAGAATAATTTAACTTAGCATTATTGTTATCGTTGTCTGGAAGGTTACTATTAGTTTTGCTAGTGATTTTATGATTATTGGATTTAAAATAAAAACTAGGAGATAAAGAATCAAAATTCAAATCGAAAAAGTCATCAGATTTATAATCATCATCATCATTGTTATTTTTCTGGTCCCTTTTTTTATTTTTAAAAAATGCAGAGCTATGCTCACTCTTTTGTTGTTCATTATTTGTAGGCATGTTATTTCTGTACAGATCTAAAAGATCATCCAAAGATGTATTGCTTTTAGCTTCATACATCACTTAATCAGGAGGAAAAAAAAAAAAAAAAAAAAAAAAGGCAAGTAACTAAATACCTTTAGTAGTAATTTTTTTTTCTTTTTTATTGATCTGTGATTATAAAATAAATAAAGTTTTTGGACTTTCCTTTTCAGTGTATAAGATAAAAGTAATATAGATAATGACAGTTTTTGTGGATAACAAAAACAAAATAATGAGAGTTATGATAGTCTTAATTATTAAAAATGTTTTCCTTTGATATATCAAATCAATTACGCCGCAAACACGAAATATTTTCCCTTTTCGGAGATAAAAAAACGATAGCCGCCAAGTTTATTATTATTATGGCTAAAGTTTTCGTGTGTGTTGTGGAATGTAAAATTAACGCCGTTAACTTTTTAATTTGACTGAGAGAGAAAAAAGAAGAACTTATTGGTAACCCGGACTTAATTATAATTTATTTGTTTTTTTTCTTTCTTTTTCTCTCTCTGTTTTGAACAAGCTGTCTAGTACTGAATTTGTTTGGAAAAAAAATATATAAATCATAATTTATACAACTTTTGTTATTATTATTAAACCAATTTGTTCTCATATACCTTATCGGACTATTAACATACATCTTAGATCATATTACTCATACAATTAGATCAAAGGGAGAATAAAAAGGAAAAAAATGACCCATACTGCCATTGCAGATACTGAGAAAAATGAGAACACTGATGACAGTATCAAACAGTTTTATCATCAGGGGAAATCCATGCCATATTTTTCAATAACTGAATGGCAAAAATTTCAATGTTTAAAAACCTCATGGGTTAAAAACTTTATTATATTGTTGTTTTCAAGTTTTTTAGCTATAGCAAATTACCAAAGATTATTACCGTTAATCTACCTAATTCAATCTTCAAACAGCAGCACCGCTCACTTTGCTGGCAAGGACCAAATTTTAAGACCAGAGGAAAAAATACTTCACCAAATAGGATTAATCAAGGAAGGTGTCTTCCATTTGAATTTTATTCCACCTCTAGGCTTTACCATTTTTTCAATATTGGGCAGAGTAGATCCAAGCGAGTTATCTAGCTTGGCAACATTGGTCAGGTTGAGATGGATAAATTTGATTTTTTCTTCGGCAACCGTATTTGTAATCTCTTTAACTTTGATGCTTGTTCATAATGTTAATGCGATTATTACTATTGGTCTAATTACTTTGTTGACCAAAACTCCAATTTTCATCCAAGAATCCTGCAATATATCTTTAGAAATGTTAGAAATCTTAAGCATTTCACTTGTTCTTTTCAATTTTGGCTGTTATAGGAAATTTGGCAATTCAATGGCTTGGATTTTAACATGCGTTTTTCTTGGCTTCAGCATTTCAATCAAAAATATTGGTTGGATGACATATTTGTTGGTTGGATTTGTATATCTGTATGACTTTTCCGTTTCGTATATGGGTGACATAAAGATTTCCAACAAGTGTTTGTTTGGGTACCATTTGGTTTGTAAGACTGTTACCATCATAGCGATACCGTTATCCATTTTATTGGGCAGTTATTATTATTTATTTACCACAAGTTTTAATGTCTTGAATGTCCCTGATTTCCAATTAATGACTCCACAATTTCAACAAACATTATTGTTGTCTTCTAATGTTATCAATGAGAGGAAAGCCGTTCCGGATTATATTAATTTTTTGGACACTGTATTGATTAGACATGTCAATTCATTAGGTGGCCATTTACATTCTCATAATTTTACATACAGATCGGGTTCCCATGAGCAACAAGTTACCCTATATGATTTTGAAGACGGAAATAATGAGTGGGTGATTGAGCCAGCATCTGACATCTTAAAGAAAAGGGTATACGCTGATGGAGAAATAGTTTCCGTTCGTAGAAATGACAAAGTTTATTTAAGACATAAAATCACTGGCAAATATTTGTATCTTTCACCAGATCATAAACCACCAATCAACGAAAGGGAACATGACTTTGAAGTGAGTTGTAGAGATTGGCCAGCAAACGATACTGACTCTATAGCTAATTTTAGATTTAGCCTAGATTATGACAAAGATGAAAACGATATTGATCCAATTCGTAGTAAATTGAAACCAATTAGAACCAAGTTTCAAATAACTGCCAATGGTGGTAAGATTTGTGATGTCTTATCGCATGATGATCGCTTGCCAAGTTGGGGGTTTTATCAACAGGAGGTTCTGTGTGTTTCCCCGGCTGTTGTTGATAGAACTTTATTTTTCATCGACGATGTTGTTTTACCATATGGCAAGGGAGGTCCAGGATATGAAATGGACCTTTATGAGGTACCCGAACTAAATTGGTTTAGATTTTTAGCGGAATATATCTATAGAAGTTTTAGGAAAGATTATACGTTTCATTTGATAGATCAGGACATTGATGTATCCTTAAAAGAAGATAGTATTCATAAATGGGTCATTCCATGGAAAATCGAGGATAATCATAACAGTCACAATATTGTTTCAGGTCCTATAGTTTATGATGCTCTGATTGCTTTAGTTTTAGGTCTATTGGTTGTTTCACCAATTATTTTATTTATTAGATTTTGGACATGGAAATTACCAAAACAACAGAGTCATGAAAACATTTTTCTTGATAATATAATTATGAAAATGACTATTTATGATTTTTTACAATATGATATTATTTATAGTATAGGCTGGGCTCTTCATTTTATGATTTTCAATTATAGTAAACACCAAGTGTTGAGTATTAAAGAGTATCTACCTGCGTTTATTTTATTAATTCACCAAGCCGGTATTTTATTTCAATACGTTAAAAACTCGAAAGTTTTATTGGGTATCATTGTTTCAATAGGGCTAGTTACTTATTTATTACCTTTGGTTTTGAAATAATATTACATTGTGTTGAGATAATAATAATCAAAGTCATTTTTATCCTTTTTTTTTTTTTTTTTTTTTTTTTTTTTTTTTTGTATATGAGTATATAACTCTTTCTCTGTTTGACATTATTAAATAACTTTTACCATGTTTACTTTAAATATTATTATTGTTAATACATGAAAAGGGCAGACATGAGTTATGATGAAGAATTCATGTCATTAGTGAACCCATTAATTAGTTGGTTGATAAAGCCCAAAAGTTCATCTTTTGTGCTAATCCATTTTAGCTTTTCAGTTTCTAGGTTTACTAATTCCTCACTCAATTTTTCGATTTTAGTTAATTGCTCTTCACTACTAACATCAATCCCGGGCAATGCATCTATAATTTGTAAAATTTGTCTGGTTTTCAAGATCAAATCAGTACTCAACTCATCAATAGAATTTTCAAATTCTTGTTTAGAAGGTAAAGGTGGTAACTGTTGCAGGTTATTTCTATTAACATTATTATTATTATTATTATTTGTTGATGATATGGTATTGGTGTCTTGTTGTGGTCTGAAAGGATCCGTCATTTTGATTTCTGAATCGTTTAAAGGTACAAAATCATGATTTTTATCTACATAGTTTAAAGTCGCTACGAATTGTTCAACCATTTGATCAAAACATATCTGTAATTGAGTCAATCTGTCTGTACGCGGCCCCTCATTAATTTTATTACCTTTTGTCTTTATAGAACCTGTAATTTCTTGCTGCTGTTGCTCCTGGTTATTTCCATGTTTGGAAGTATTATCAGTAACGCTATTAGAATTTTCGTCGGTGGGTTTATTTTCCCCTTTTTTGGGTAAATCTTCCAGTTTTGGTGTGTGATGTTCTTCAACCACATCTAAGTTAATATCGCCATCCTTATCCGTGGTATAATTTATTATTGGTGTCTCATTTCCATTCTCTTTCTTTAGTGATGATGATTCTGTTTCTTCATTTAGCTTATTATCGGTGTTATTATTATTATTATTATTATTTAGACCATTTTTGTTATTAAATTCATTCTTGGATAACAGTATATCGCTCATAATACAAATCTTGTTATTTTATTGTTATTACTAACTATTTTGTAGTAGAAATAAATATAGTCTATGACAATATCAAAAAATATTGAAGCTGACTTTTAGGGTTTTTAATGTTAACCATTTAATTGAATTTACAGGTTAAAAATTTGCGGAAGATGCAAAAAAAAAAAAAAAAAAAAAAAAATAAAAAAAAAAAATTGTTGGGCGTTCGTTCCAATGAAAAATGACGGCATCATGCATATTTATTTAAGCGTTTATTTTCGTGTAAAGCGATCTAATAATAAGATAGGCTAAATATACTTATTACCCGGTTCATTGCATGTGATCACGTTTTATATATTTATATATTTTTTTTTTTTTTCCTTTTTTTTTACCGCATTTTCTCGCCCCTTTCCCTTTTCTTTCTTTCCTTTTTTCCGTAATAACCATTAGAGTTAAGCACTACTTTCAAGAATATTAATGCTTTAAAATCATATATGATCATCACAAAGTATATTTTAATCAAAGAAAACAAAAGCTTAACAGAAAAATAAAGAAATATTGACACGAGAATGATAGAAACATTAAAATTGTTACAAAAATACGATGATTTATTGGATAAACTAAATGATAGTTATAAAGCTGGTGTAAATGATTTATCACGATATAACTTGTGCTGTAATACCAATACAGGTCATCTTAGTAGTAGAGGGTCTACACTTTTTAGCATAGAAGAGAAGTTTCATACAGGCTTGAATTTAAAGCCAGTAATCAATGTATTTTTTAATAATGTCGACGATGATACTAGAAATATCACTACCGAGGGAGCAGTTAATGAAACAT
Organism: Saccharomycodes ludwigii; assembly: GCF_020623625.1. Taxonomy (NCBI): domain Eukaryota; kingdom Fungi; phylum Ascomycota; class Saccharomycetes; order Saccharomycodales; family Saccharomycodaceae; genus Saccharomycodes; species Saccharomycodes ludwigii. Next base: position 539,812 of record NC_060205.1, read on the forward strand.
TGGATGCTAAGTCAGCATGTACTAGTAGTGGTAGTGCTGAAACAAATAATAAATCAGGAAAACTGGTATATAAAGAAGATGATTGTGGCGGTAAAGATACCAATAAGATTAGAAAAAATCTTGATAATAAAGATGAGTGGGTGGAAATTCAAAAAGACAGTATAGTCTTTGAACAACAGCAAGAACAAGTTAATGAAAATAATACCAATATGATTCATAGACGCGGCAAAAGTAAGCCTAAAGTAAAATCAGCACAAAAAGATGATGAAAAAGATGCTGAAAAGGATGACAATGCTGAAAAGGATGGCGATGACGAAAAGGATGACGATGACGAAAAGAAAAAAGCAAAAAATGAACGTTTGAAGGAAAAGCTAGATATTAGCACAGAAAATGATAACACAAGGAAAAACTACGATAAACAAAGATATTTAGCATATAAAGAGAAGATGGAACGTGATCCAATTCTAATATATCAGATGTCCATATTTAACAGCATTGGTACTAGTACCAACAGTGGCAGTCTAAAGAGCTGTCAATCAAATTTCAGAGAAGTTGTAAAAATTGCTATCGAGTTGGTTAATACTAGGAATGACATATATAGTGAGTTAGATAAAAAAAAATAAGTTTACAACTACATAAAAAATGTAAAAAAAAAAAAAAAAAAAAAAAACAAAGTAAGTAAATCAAATTACATAAATTATTTTTGAAAATCTCGTTTATCTCCGTCTTCATTTATTTATATAATTAAAAATTAGGGCACAATATATTAGCATTAAATACTATTAATATTAACGGAAAATTCGGTTTCTACATCGCTACTATCTTCAGTATCAGGATCATCACCAAGATGCTCTTTATCTCCAACTTTTGTATTGTGACTATTGTGATTAGAAGCGTTGGAGGAAACATTATCGTTTTTACTCGGATCAGAGTTAGCATTTGATTTTTCAGTGAAAATAGTTGAAACCTCATAATTTTTAAAAAAATCACTATTTAAAGAGTCATCGGCTGATATTGTAGCGCTGTCTGATGTTAGATCCGCCTCAGATTTTTCCAGTTGTCTAGCCAATAACATTGCATGATATGGACATTTAGATATATCGCCATTTGCAGGAATAGGATGCGGAGCGCTATTAGAGCTAACGTATTTTTGGACGCTACTGCTAGTATCCGTGAGTTTAGTTGTTTGCGGCGTTTTCAAACCATGGGATTTATTGCTAATGCTACTTTTGTTGCTGGAAATACCAGAATCTGGTATTTCATATGGCTTCTTGGTACCATTATAGTTTATTGGTGGTGTAGTATTGTACCTAATTGGTGAACTACCGCTGCTAGAATTGCTAGTACTACGAGTATCACTGAAACCATTCTGCTTTTCACGTTCCTGTTCATTTTCTGATTGTTGTTTTAGATGAAAATTTTCTAAACTAGATAACTTGTGAATACAATTAGAAAGTCTATCTTTCATAGCGTCATTATTGTTGGTATTCGGACAAGATTTTTTAGTTCTGGTATTGCGAGGAGGAGTTTTATTTTGGATTTTAATTTTAGTAGGAAAAACAGTATTTTTATTATTTATCACAATATTACCATGACGATTAATCATATAGGTGTTGCTAGAAGCAACAGAGTCGTTATCTAAATTGGTAAATTCGGAGGAAAGTGAAAGCTGATCATCATCGAAATCGTAGTTATCGTCAAAAAATTTATAATTTTTATGATTAGGACCAACACTGGTATCAAAAGTAGACGACAAATAAGTACTCTTGCCAATGGAAGATGTAGCGTCAGTGCTACTAGTGGCGGTAATGGGGCGAAATTTTGTTGTAGAATCCTTATTATTGTTGCTGGAAGTTGTATGGTCACTGTGTTCCAGGTGAGAAACATGATTAAATTCATATGGTTGGGATATAGGCTGTTTTTTTGGACGCGCATTACTATTTCTATTATTAATACTATTAATATGAGGAATATTTTTGTTGTTATTATTATCTGTTTTTTTGCCTGAAATAGTATTGGTGACCTTTTTTTTTAAATATGATTTAGTACCTTTAACTTTAGTATGACACACATAGATACCATTTAGAAATGGGCAATTGGTGGGTCCCATTTCACTCAAAGAAATGTGTCTTTTTTTCCCACCAGCATTAACAGCGTCTATGAGTGATTGGTTTTCTAATAATGATTTATTTAAGATTTCCTGATAATCTTTTTTTGCTGCTAATAATTTAGTGGCAGTTACATTACCGTGGTTGTATGGGCACGTAGAAGTGGTCATATTAGTAAGGGTTCTACTTAGAGAAGTATGTGTTTCATTTTCTTTGTATTTAGTACAGGTTTTATTTGATGATTTAGGAATGTCATTTTTTTTAAATTGCTTTGTTTCAGAAAGAGTAATAGTATTGGGTTTGATATATGCTTTATCTTTAAGATTCAAAGAATCTAGTTGATTATTAATGTAAGCTAAATCAATATCTTCATCTTCATCTTCATCAATCCAAATAGAATTCATGGGAACAGGAGAAATTATGGTATTTGTAGTAGCTAATGGACTACGTTTACCATCAGAGCCAGGAAAAGGGGTATAGGCAACATTATTTGACATTACTTTTATTTATTTATTTAGTTATTTTTTTTTTTTTTTTTTTTTTTTTTTTTTTTTTTTTTGATACGGATTTCCTTTTGTGGAGTATCTGCGGCTGAGGTGAAGATAGAGAAAGGAAGTTTTTATAGGTCTAACTTATAGATGGTAGTAATATTAATGATTTAATTATTATTGCTGGTAGTGGTAGCAGTATTATTAATAATATTATCATTTAAAAGTATAAGATATACAAAAAAGAAAGAAAGAAAAAAAAGAGAATAACGTTAATTCTATTTTATCTTTTTTTTCTTACTCTTATATATATATGAGTATGTATTTGTTGTTATTTTAAGAATGCTTGTTTTTTTTTTTTTCTTTCTTTCTTTCTTTTATTTTTCCAATTTGAATAAGTATAGAATTATTTACATATAAATGTTTTTGATGAGTTGTTAACTTCATATAGCAAGTGAAACAAGTTGAACGATAATTAAGTGTTTTATTTTATATTTTTTTATATTTTTTTTCCCTTTTTGGATGTAAAATTCAATAATACAGAAGCATAGAAGCATTCTCACCTCTAAGTAGCAATTAAATAAAACAGGTAATTAAGAAATATTAATAATAAAATTACTTGAAACTTTTACTTTATTTAATTAGTTATTTCTTTCTGTAAATGTGTTATTCATATATTTGTTTCTTAGCTGTTAAACGTATACGTGGAGGGCTGGACTGGACTGGACTGGATTGGATTGGACCGGACCGGACTGAGGGGGACTCGACTGTGGAGGGGAATGTGCGGGATATTATTTTAAATATAACACCACAATGTGATTTTAGTTCATTTCTTTAATTGTTCTAAATTTGTACTTTAAAAATATGAAATTATATCTACACAAAAGCATGCACACGAGTACAAATTATAGTTGTCAGGGGGCGAAGGGACAAAATATAAGACCAACTATTTTAATATTTTATTTCTGAATAGAATAAAATAAAATAAAACAATAAAATAATCTACTGAGAGAATAATCCACTGGGAGAATAATCCACTGATAAAATAATCCACTGATAAAATAATCCACTGATAAAATAATCCACTGATAAAAATAAACCGTGAAAAAAAAGAAAATATTTGTAGTACTGTAATTAGATATTTCTTATTTAAATAATTACCTGATTTGGAAATATATATATATATATATACGTGTACATCTTTTTTTTTTCCCTTTTTTAATCTAAAAACCCATCCAAATTTGTGCTAAAAACCAATCTTTTTTTATTTTATTTTTAAATTTCCTAATAAAGTAAGATCCATATATTTGACAAGCCAATTAAAATTAGTATTTAGTACTTTTATTATCAATATCAACAAGTAAATACACTATTGTGAATTATTTACATCTAATAATACTATAAAATCTTTTTATCGCCTTCTAACTTTTTAACTTGTCTCTAAATTCATACAACAACAATAACATTATTATTGTTAATATGCTCTCTTTTATTTAATTTCAATCCCATCGAAAATAACCTAAATCAAGAAAGAAAAAAAAAAAAAAGAAAAAAAGAAAGAAAGAAAAAAAATAAATAAATAAAACATCCCGAAAATTCATATTTATTTGTACTAATATAGATTATATTAAAATGTTTTATTAGCAACCCCATATTATTCATGTTCCTTTTGTCTAACTGCAAAGCCATTAATATCACTAATACCGATTTGAGTGTCAGCAATAACATCATCACCTGTCACTATACACTGCTGGTAACTTTTTTTCCTCAATCTGCCATTTAGCAAAACTAATAAAGGATTATCGTCCAGCAATTTTGTAACACCCTTATAATTTTTCATACCATTGAATTGCATCATTATACTGTAAACACCCAACTTATTTCTAACTTGCAAACTATTCGCAGCACCACTACTTATAATTAAATTATTTTTTTTGTTATTACTGGTATTCTTCTTGTTTTTATCGTTGGTATTATTGGTGCTAGTATTGTTATGATTAATATTCTTGCAACTGTTTCTACCACTACATCTTATAATTTGTTTGACATTATTTATATATTTGACTCTGCTAACGGTACTGTTACCAGTTGAGGATAACATAGGCGCATAAATTATTTCTATTTTAATACCTTTAGCTGATATACCACTTATTGTCTTGTGTTTTAAAAAATAGTAGGATGGTGCATAAGGATTATTATAATCAAACGTTATTAAATCAACTGTGCTACAATCTAAATTTGTACTTATATTATGCAGGCTTTTTTCATTCAAGGGCATAATAGCAATTATATCAAAGGTGTTGTTGGTGATATTAGATTTAGTACTAGGACCAGAATGGGTGCTTTTATTATTAACACAAGCAGTACCAGCTTTTTTGATCACATTTTGCATTTTGCTTGGATCTTCCATCATTATAGTTATCCGAGTATATAATTTGATTTTGGGAATAGTTATATCTTTAAAATACTTGTGGTAAAATGAGTTAATATAATCATTCATTTGAATTATTTCATCATCAGATACATTTTCTGGTGTAACCACATAATTCAATGCTACATGAGTATATTTAAGTTCTGTTAATGTCATGAGTAGTTTATCTAATTCAGAAAAATCTATTTTAGATGAACTGTTCTCTTTTTTTGGCCATAGGACATTTAAATCGCATAACATTCCTGTTTATCAAAAAATTTATTTAATTAGTCTCTTATTTTATTGCTTTCCCTTTTTCTTACACTTTCTTAGTCAAAAACAATAATATTTTGTTAATTTAACTAACAAAATAATCTGATATATCATTATTCACATACAAAGAAAGAAAAAAAAGTTACAACTTTCGAACGTGTAACAAAAATACGTAACATAACATAAAAAAATTTTTTTGTTTCTTTTTTTTTTTTTTTTTTTTTTTTTTTCTTATTCGAATTAATTTTAAAACAAGAAAAAAAAAATATAGAAAAAATAACATCCGTGCACTCTAAAATTTGTCTGTACAAATTACGTGTCAAAGAACTAGATAAAAATAAGTGAATATGCAAGCTGAGTTTATTTTCGTTAAAAAAGTAAAAAAAAGTAAAAAAAAAGTATTAATAATTTTACAATGCATTTAGACAGCATATATTATCATTATTCTGTTACTATTCTTATATAGTTGTGGTATTTGTTACAGGCGTAGTGTTAGTCACAGGCGTACTATCGGTGGCATCAATAGTAACAGAGGTGGTCGGTATTGTTGTCGTAGAATTATTAATGTTCTCTGAAGTCTTAGCATCTTCCACTGTGGAACCGTCATTAACATTACTAACATGTCCATTTTCATTGTTTTTGTTACCAACTTCACTATTATCCACTATGGAATTAACCTCTGCTGTTTTCAATTTCGGTACTGAAGATGGTACACTTTCTTGCTGTTCAAAATAAAAATTCAATAATTTATTTAAGTTCTCTGTCACATCATCATCTTTTAATTCAGGCAAGGTACAATTCTTGGGGAACATCCACTCCCTCCATTGAGAATCTGAATTCTCGCATAAATCAAATAATATAACTTTTAACAACGTTATATGGTTATAAAACCAGGATACGGATCTACTCAAAAAGATTCTATAACTCTCCATTTCTTTAACGCTGTGATATATTGTAAAATTTTTAAATCCCCTTTTAGTTATAGATTTATCTCTCCAATACTCAAATAACGCAAACAATGCCTTACGGCGCTGCCATGTCCGTTTGCTTTCTCTTAATTTAATATTTTTATTAACCATCACATTCTCCCATCTAAATTCCATTAAAAAGTACGGTAACGTATTGAAAAAAATCTCGCTCAACGGTATTTTACTCAACTGGTTATATGTCAATTCCAATTCTTGTTGAATTTCTGGAGTCAAGGCGTAAGCATTGATTTTCTCCCCGCTTTTCCCCACATTACTTGGTTTAATAGGATCATGCATTTTAGAAGAAGTCTTAGTGCTGGCATTCCTTATAGGTACATTCGATCCTGACGTGTTAGCCATCGTTGCAATATTTTCACCATTAGCTAATCCCGGTATTTTGGATTTATATTTCAACTCCATAAAATCACCTACAGTAAATACTTCTCCAGTGGCCTTGTAATAATAAATCCCATTATTAACCACTAAATCCACATATGAGTCCAATAATGTATTTGCTGTGGTCACAGATGATGTAGATGTATTTGTTTTTAGTTTGCTGTTACCACTACCACTACTGGTGGTGGTAATGATGGTGGTGTTTGTATCAGTATTAGTGTTGCTAGATGAAGACGGTGCTGAATTGGTTTGACTTCTTGTAGTCATCCTATTAGGCGATGATATTATAGTTGGCTCATCATTATTAGTGTTTGTAGTATTAGAAATGTTTCCTGATTCGTCAACGATAGCATTTTCAACAGCTACAACCTCAGGTGATTGAACATTATTTATATCACTCCTATCACGATTGTTCCATTTAGGCTTCTTAAGCAACCGTTGTTCGTGATCATCAGCATCGGTATCTCTTGATCTATCATATCTAATTTTTTTGCTATTATCACTTTTGTTTTGAGTAGTATCAGTATTGTTGGGTTCTTCTATATTGGTGTCATTAGTGTTTACGGTCATAGCATTCTTACCAGGCATTGTATCGTGGGTATCATTATTGATATTATTATTGGCCCCTACACCTTTAAAAGTACCAATGATACCGCTTCTTGTGTCACTGTTACTCTGATCATAATTTAACATAGCAGCAACAGAGGGAATATATGATAAATTGTTATTGTTGCCATTGTCAGTATTATTGCTGTTATTACTGTCTGTTCGTTTATGGTACAGCGAGGTTGGTAGAGATGGTAAGTTACAGGCATTGTCGTTATTGGAGTTAATGGTAGGTGTGGCACCTTCTTTATCAGCAGTAAATGAAACATCGGTTAAGGGAGGTGCTTTTATGGATGGTAATTTAGTTGGTAAGCTAGTATGGTTAATTGGAGTAGGTGTACCACTACTAGTCGTCTTATTTTTTAAGGTAACACTGGTAGTTGTGGGTACAGGCAAAGGCAATACTGAATTACTACTGTTATTATTATTGTCGCTATCGTTCATATTATTATTAGTAATAGTCATAATAGTACTCGTAGTAGAGGCAGGAGGAAGGGGAGAAGGAGGAGAAGTTGAAGAAGAGGTAGCAATGGTGTTGGCGATAATAGGAGAAGCGGCAACATTATTAAATCCAGGCAAATTAGTGTTTAGTATACCAGAAAATTTTGAAGACACGCCACCAACAGTTGTCGTGATGGTATCGGTAGGTGAGGAAAGATGTGGATTAAATAAACGTATCCTGTCATCCAAATCAATATGTTTGTGTTTTTTTGTTGCACTAATATTATTAATAGGGGTACTACTATTTGTGGCGTTACCTGATGTAGCATCATGATCTTTCACCACATCGCGTGCCTCAGTACTGCTTTCGTCTTTGTTGGCAGTGGTAGTAGACATGCTCAAGACACTTGGTGTCAATAACTTTTTCTTTCTTTCTTCTATCCTCATAGCCTTTAATAGTGCTTTATTTTCTTCCATAAACTCTTTAGTTTTTTCTCTATCACTGTATTTCATATTAACTAACATAGTTTCCCTTTCATCCCTTTTACCCTCCAAATTAACTGCATTAAGGCCGGTATTAGTAGTAATATTGACAGTGTTTTGATCAGTTTTATTTATGCTAGTAGTAACGCTATTGGAAGTATTATTTTTTCTTTTTTTGGTATTAATATTGGCATTAGCGCCACTAGCAGCATCTGCGCTAGTACTTTTTTTCATATTTGATGATCCTTCAACAATTTTAAATTTCTTAGGCCTACCAGGTCCCCTATGACTTTTCTTTGTTGTGGTGGTATTATGTGATCCAGAACATACGTTCTTATTATTGGCCGTGGTAGACGTATCATTACTATCATTATTGTTGTCATTATTATCACCACTATTCTTTGCAGCAACAGTAGCAGTAGCATTTGTTGTTGATAAAGTGGCGTTGTTATCATTATTATTATTATTATTATTATTATTATTATTATTGGTGGAGTCAGTGGATAATAACCTTATATTAAGTTTAGGTTCATTGAAATAACGTTTACTTTTGGGCAAAGTAACTTGACCAGTAGGAACGATAACTGAATTATTGTCTAGTGCATTGTTCGTAGTTAATATGTTATTATTGTTATTATTTGATACAGTAAGAGCATTATTATTACTCATACTCTCTGTGGCACTCAAGCCAGTAATATTCTCCTTTTTAGAATTGGTATTGTCCGTGGTATTGAAAACAGTGGAATTCACATTATTATTATATTTGTATAAATCATTTAACTTGATACTTAGGTTATTTACTACTTGGTCCGTAATGAGTTGATTCTTTAGTAGATCATCCAATTTATTTTCTAGCACCTGTTGATTATGTACTAAATTCTTAATATTTTGAGAAAATATGTCCATCAATTCAATATGCCCCGTGTCATTTTCAGTTAGTGTATTTAAAATTGTTGATAAACGTGTAATGTCTGAATTAATTTTGGTAATATCTTTAGAAAGTGTAATTGGAGAGAAACCCATATCAGGAGATTTGTTAATAGAATTAGTGTCTTTGGATGCAGGCTCTTCTTTTTCTTTATTGGATATAGTATCAGAATCACAAAGTAAACTCTGTGGTATATTTTTATTCATATTTTATTTTTTTTTTTCGTGGTTCTTATTATAGCAGACAATCTTTTACTTGGGGATGGAAAGAACAAAAATAAAATAGAAAGAAAAAATAAAAAAAGAAAGAAAAAAGAAAAAAAAAAAAAAAAGAATTACAAAATAACAAAGAGATATTATTTTTATGTTATATTTCCAGTTGAGTTTCTCTTGGCGTATGTTGTTGTTTTTGTTTTTGTTGTTGTTGTTGTTGTTGTTGTTGTTGTTAATCTTTTTCCTTTGCTTGCCAGTAATTATAATTAAAAAAAAAAAAGATTTTGAGTTAAGTGGAAAAAAAAAAAAAAAAAAAAAAAATTTTTTTGTTTTATTTGTTGTACGAAAAAAGTTAACAAAGAATAAAAGAATTATATTTAAAGTGTCTGTGGTTTTATTTAATTTAATTTAATTTTTTTTTTATATTTTAAAAACTGTTGCTTTTTCAGACAGTCACTCAGACAGTCACTCAGACAGTCAGACAGTCAGTCACTCAGACAGTCACTCAGACAGTCACTCAGACAGTCACTCAGACAGTCACTCAGACAGTCACTCAGTCACTCAGACAGCCAGCCAGCCATCCAAAAAGAAAAAAAAAAATTCAAAGTTTTCATTTTCTCTTTTTTAAAGGGGCAGAAAAAGAAAGAAAAAAAAGTTTGTGACACGACGCAGATCTTTTTTTTTTATCAGTTTTTCTATTACAAATTTAAACTAAAAAAAGAAGAAAAGCAAAAAAAAAGAAAAGAAAAAAGAAAAGAAAAGAAAAATCACTACAAATAAAAAAAAAACGCCTGTCATTTAAAATATTTAAAGCGAGAAAGAAAGAAAAAAAGAAAAAAAAAGATTTAATCAGTACGTAATAATATCAATAATCTCACTTTCATATCATCATATACGACATCACTCTCCCCTTGCCTTTTCCCTTTTCCACTTCTTTTATTTCTCTTATCATTTACCTCTTTTCCTATTTAATGACAACCTTAATTTAACCAATATACTAACTGTTTTATTGATCTTACACATCTCAATATTACCCGTATCTTCACACAATTTCACAATGTACCCATTGATAAAATCTATCTCAGTATCCCTCAAATTTAATGCATCTTGTCTCATACTACTAGAATTATTCTTATTAATAACACATCCACATTCAATAACATACTTCAAAAGATTCTCAAAATTCAAAACATCTTTAGGATTCTTTTCCAAAACTGGTAAATCTTGATCATTCTCAGTGTTGCCATAACTGAAAATATCCTTATATTTGGTGCTTGTTGGTAACACCTGTAATATTTCCTTAATTATTTCACTGAAAATATCAACACAGATCCCATCCAATTCTCCATTAATACAATCAACTATGGTAGTTATACTATTAATACACGAATTTACACAGAATTTTTCAACCTGTCCGGTTAGCAGCTCTTGGTAGGACATGAATTTCACATTTAATGGAATTTCAGCCATTGTTCTTATAAAATCGTTATTTGTTAATATTTCAGCAACTTGTTTATTGGTTTGTATGATTCTTGTATTGGCACTGTATATTAATTGTGAAATTTTCAAGTCCATAAATCCAGCATGCTGAAAATGGAAAGGCTCATTGCTGAACACACCATGCGAAATAACACCTTGGAAAACTCTTGAAGGGTTCAATTTTGAGTTGTCTCCTGCCAATTGTGGTAATTCCTTAAGTAAAAAATCCATTATCCCCAGACCATTTTGAATGAAAAGTATATTTGTAGATCTGTTAATTAATGGCAATATTGGTTTCATCGCTTCTGCAGTCTGGTATGTTTTGGTGGTGATAATTAAGTTTTGTATACTATTAGTATTGTCTGCGGATATACTTTCCAAACTAGTTGTTTCTTTAAATGGTTCAGTGGTGATTTGTTTATTATCTTCATATATTTTGGTGATTTTGATTTGGGTATTGTGGTTTTTAGAAAAATAATCTAGTTTGCTGTTATTTCTCAAGATAGGAATGATTTTTATAGGTGTATTACTAGCAACACTGTATTCTTGCAATGCATTAGCTACAATGCCACCTATAGAACCTAAGCCCAATATATGGATCTTAATAGAATTAGACATATGTTTTAAAGGTTCAATTAATACCTGGTACTTTTTTTTTTTTTTTTTTTTTCCAATTTTCCAATTTTCCAATTTTCCAATTTTCCAATTTTCCAATTTTCCAATTTTCCAATTTTCCAATTTTTCAAGAATGTTTATTTAAATAGATAGAGAAATATGAAAAAGAAAGGTGAGCGGGGGCAAACAACAGAAGATCTTTATTTATATATGAATAATAATAATAAAGAACTGAGAAAGAGAAAGAGAAAGAGAAAGAAAAAGAGAAAGAGAAAGAAAGAAAGAAAAAAAAAAAAAATTAAAATTATCTATTCAATTATTCATTTCTTTAAAAGAAAAAATAAATAAATAAATAAATAAATCGGTTGAATTATTTTTATTTTTTTACAACCAATGTAAAATTTTAGAAATCATTTTCTCCGTTTTCAACCGATCGGTAAAATTAATGGGGAAACAATAATAATATTCTTATTCCTGATAAAAAAAACAAAGATTATTATTATTAGTAGTAGTAGCAATAGTAATAATAAGTTCAGCGTTAGAACAGTAATGAATAATAAAAAAATATTTGTGTTCAATATACAAAGTTAAAAAAATAAAAAAATAAAAAAAAAAAAAAAAAGAGAAATTATACATAGACTCTAATAAATTCAAAGGCTTTTTTTTTTTTTTCCTGTTTTATTTTTATTTTATTTTGCTTTTAAATCTGTTGCAAGACTTCGTTAGTTTTCAAATCTCTGGCAATGACCTTCAATTTATTTTCTCTAGAAATTTCAAAAATCAATTCAACTCCATTCTTGGTAGCTTTAATACCTAATTCAGCTAATTTCTCAACAGGCTCGATTTCCTTAGTTTTTAAAACTTCTGGTTCATCATCTTCATCTTCACTCCAATCACTCTCATCATCATCATCATCATCTTCTTTTTTCTCCTCCTTCTTAGGGGCTTCTTCTTTCTCAATGATTTCTTCTTTAATGTTTAATTTACCAGTATAAACCTCTAAATCGGCACCGTCAACTAAAGACTTCAATTTAAACGATTGTCTGGCTGGTAAACTAGTGTATTTATCAAATATAGTAACAAATTTCTTTGAACCATCCAAAATACCAATACATTCATTCAATTGAGGAACGTCAACAGAATGTTCCAAAAGTTTTTCTAAATCATCTTCTTCATACAGATCATCAGCCAATAAAGAAGCCTGTACAGCAGCACCAGCGCTTAACATCTCATCTGGGTGTTGCAATTCATTGCCTGCAACCAAAGAAATAACTTTCACCTGGTTTTCTGGGAAAACAACTTGTAAAGTTTGGGTAATTTTAGGTGTAAATGAGGCACCACCGGTTAACAATATAGAATCAACCTCTAATTTATCTAAACCTGATTTCTCAACAGCTTGCTCAACAAATGTAACCATTTCATTGATAACATTTCTTACAACCAAGTCGTACTTGAAAACATTTATTGAAGAGTTGAAATCTAAGCCATCTGCCAAGGAATCAATACTAATATTGGCGTTACTGGTGTTACTTAAGGTCTTTTTGGTTAAAATAGCATTGCTTTTCAATTTAGCCAAAGATCTAGGGTTTTTGGTAGCATCAACCTTCGTCTTCTTTTGAAACTCACTGTTTAAATATTTAATCAAAACATCATCGATTTTAGAACCACCCAAATCTTGTCTAGATTCAGTATAGATCTTAGTGAAAATACCATTGTTTCTAATAGCAAAAACAGTAACACTGCTTTGCAACCCACCAAAGTCAGCAACAACAACATTGGAATCTTTATGAATAGATGTGGTCTTGGTGGTCAAATGCGATAATAAAGCAGCACTTGGTTCGTGGATGAATTGAACAATTTCCAACCCGGCTTTAGAGGCAGCTTTAGCAATCCTTTCCTTTTGTAAGTCATTAAAATCGTATGGTACAGTTATCACAGCTTTTTTGTTGTTAACCCCAATATAGTCATCAGCAGCCAGCTTCAAGTTCTTTAAATGTCTGGCAACAACTTCATCTACACTTAATTTAATCTCTTTGTTGCTTTCGGAATTGGTAATGATAAAACCTGGAACATCATCACCAATGTCAACAATAGGAGCACCTGCAGAGCAACGGTTTTTCAAATCCTCACTCAATTTGCTAAACTTTGGTTGTCCAATTAAATCACGGAAATTGATAATGGTGTTTTTAGGATTACGGATCAACTGTTGAATAGCTTGTCCACCATGATATTCATCACCATCACGGTATGACAAAGCTGTGGCAATGACTCTTTCACCGTCTGGATTAGCAATAACTTCAACTTTATCGTTGTTTTTAACCGTTGCAATCGAGGACGATGTATTACCGAAGGAGATACCTACAATTGGACTAAATGAAGAGGACATTGGTTGTGGTAGTCTTTTGTTGTTTTTTAATTTAATTTTATTTTTTATGTTTGTTTTATTGTTACAGTGTAGATTCGTTTATACAAAAAAAAAAAAAAAAAAATTTTTTTTTGAAATCCAAGAAAAAGAAAAAGGAAAAAAGAAAAAAAAAAGAAAGAAAAAAGAAACTGCGAATGGGATGTAAAGGCGTATTTGCCAAAAAGCAAATTAACGTAACGAATTACATTCAACGTGCACTTGAATGCTTTAACAGCGCAGATAGAAAAAAGAACCTCTACAAAACAAAGCAAAATAAAAAATTACTTTTTTATTTTTTTATTATAATTTTACAGTTAATGGAAAACTTTCAAGTCGAGCAAAAAAAACTTTTTTTTTTTTTTTTTTTTTTCTTTCTTATTTTTTTCAATAGAAAACTCGCAGATATAAAAGGGCCGTGTCGATGAGCAACTCTAGCAAAAAAATTGAAAAAATGATAAACTGTCTTGTTTTTTGTTAATTATTACTATAAAAGTTTTTTTTTTTTCATTTAAAAATGATTATTCTCAGTGTCCTGGTGTTTAAAAGTCAAATGCCAGGACTATCTTGTAATCTGAAAATGTGGAAAAGATTATCAGTATTAACAGAATATTCATGTTATAAGGTAGATTACAAATCAGATCGGAATAACGACAAGTGATTCATATAAGATGCCTTTATGTGAGTATATTATAAAACATTATACGAAAATGAAAAGTAAACTAAAGTTAAGGTGGAACAACTAGTAATTAATAATCTGGATTGATATAACAAGCTCGCATGGCGTAATGGCAACGCGTCTGACTTCTAATCAGAAGATTCTGGGTTCGACCCCCAGTGTGAGTGTTTTTTTATTTTTTCATTTTTTCCTTATTCCATAATAAAAAAAAGTTTATTAACATTAAGGCTAATTAAACTGAACAGAAACAACCAAATTACTCACAATGGTAATTCAAGAGAAACATTTATATATATCACGCTTTAACCTTCTGATGAAACAAAATTAAATAAGCATTACATACACATATATGTATAGTACAAAATTTTTAGTATGTGATAGTAAAATTAATTATAAAAGAAACCGTTCCCATCCTAAACTTTATCGTTCTTCTCTGTCTAAATCGTCTTTATTGAATTTCTTTCTTCTGTGGTTTTTGTTATATTTATTGTCTTTACTTCTCCTGTTCATCTCCATAATAACTTCACCGTTAGCTTTATCAACTGTATCTCTTAGTTGTAAGATTATCGATTTATCAGCATTTTCTTTGGGTAATTTTTTATTCAAAACATCTTCAATTCTTAAAATCAACTCTAAGTCATATTGTGAAACTAGCGAAATCGATTTGCCAGATCTGCCAGCTCTAGCTGTTCTACCAACACGATGTATATAAGACTTGGAATCAACTGGAATGTCATAATTAATAACAATATCAACACTTGGAATATCCAAACCTCTAGCAGCAACATCAGTAGCAACTAAAATACTTCGTTTCCCAGCCTTGAACAAATCTAAAGCCCCTGTTCTTTGGTTTTGATTTAGATCACCGTGCAACGCAGTAGCATTAAAATCCAACATGTTGCATAAGGTTGATATTCTCTCACAATTAGATTTGGTTCTAGTAAAAACTATGGTTGTTTTTCCCAAGTATTCATTTAACAAGTACATCAAATATGTGTTTTTCAACCCGCCAGGAACAACCATTAAAGTTTGAACCAAAGTGTCAACAGTTTGGTATTTATTGGAAACAGCACATTTTACCGGGTTCACTAACGATGCTCTTTGTAGCTTATCTATTTTAGAAGTCATTGTGGCACTGAATAGGTATGTAGTTCTATTTGCTACCGGTAGAATTTTCAAAATACGATCTAGAACAGGACCAAACTCCATATCCAAAAGCCTGTCAGCCTCATCCATCACCAAAAACTTTAAATTCCTCAATGAAAACCCCTTTGTGTTTTCCAAATGATCCATCAGTCTACCCGGGGTAGCAATAATAACATGTGGTTTCCTCATTAATTCTCTTGCTTGGTCCATCATATTCATACCACCAACAATACAAACTGAACGTAACCCCATGTTACTCCCTAAAGAATCAAAAGTCTCCTTAATTTGTTGAGCTAGTTCACGCGTAGGTGCCAAAATACATGCATAATATGGCTGTTTATCATACCACAGTTTGTTTAAAATAGGTATGGCAAAAGCGGCCGTCTTACCACTACCCGTTTGGGCTAACCCTATAATATCATGCCCCTCTAAGGCAGACGGAATAGCTTTGGCTTGAATTGGCGTTGGCTTTTCATATTTCAAATTGGCACATGCCTCAATTAATTCAGGTACCAAGTTTAGCTCAGAAAAGGAGTTAAAAGTAGCATCATCTTTATCGGCATTTGTATCTTTTTCTTCAGGAGGTCCCTCAACATCTTCATCTTTTTCACTTGATACAGTAAGTAAATCCTTTTGATTTTGTAATGCTTTTGTTTTAATTTTTTCAGCCAACGACTGGACGTCTGAAATTGTTTTTGATTGTTGTTTTTTTTTTAAAACTTTCTTGTTTGTTTCGTCGGCCATTTTATAATATTTGGCTATCTTTGCTAGTAGTGATATTGTTTTGTCCAGCGGAATGAAAATGAAAAGTGCTTTTAAAATATAGAATTAATAATAATAATAATAATAATAATAATACTAATAAAAGGAGATGGTTTTTCTTTTTAAAATAATATGCGTATTTTTTAAGAAAAAAAAAAAAAAAAAAAAAAAAAAAAAAAAAAGAAACGACTTCAAATATTTGGTACAAAAAAGTTTAAAAAAATTTTTTTAATGAAATTACTTTCAATTATTCTCCTATTGAATTACTTTTACTTATTTATATATATATATATATATATATATATATTTATTTTTAATAACCTATATTAAAGCTTTTTTCAAGCTATTTCTTCAGTTTATATTCCTACTCCCAAGAAAAGAAATTAACAATTCTAGAAGTCACACAGCATCATGGCCAAAAGAAGACACAAGAAGAGAACGCATGTCAAAGTGCCTGAAGAAACATTATCCTCTATCCCAAAATCTATGGTCATTAGGGTAGGTAATACTTCAATGCACAGCCATGCTTTAAGTCAATTAGTCAAAGATTTCAGAAATGTTATGCAACCACATACCGCCATTAAATTAAAAGAACGTAAATCAAACAGATTGAAGGATTTTATTGTTATGTGTGGTCCATTAAAGGTTTCTCATTTATTCATGTTTACTCAATCTGAAAAGACTGGGAATGTTCATTTGAAAATTGCCCGTGCTCCAACTGGTCCAACTGTAACTTACCAAGTTGTTAAATATAGCTTAGCTCGTGATGTTAAAAAATATTTGAAAAGACCAAAAAGTTTAACTACAGAGGATTTATTGAACCCACCTCTACTTGTACTAAACGGATTTTCCACTAAAAATGGGGAGGTGGAAAAAGTTATTATTTCTATGTTTCAAAATATGTTCCCAGCTTTAAATCCATCGGCAACGAAATTAAATTCTATTAAAAGGGTTTTCATGATAAATAAAGACCCTGCAACTGGACTGGTAGAAATGAGGCATTATCAAATAAGTGTCAAAGACATGGACATTAGTCGCAATTTAAAAAAATTGTATAAAAGTGAACACAATTTGCATAAGGGTGTGCCGAATTTAAGCCGTAAGCATGATATTAGTAGTTTGATTTTAGACCATGATATTGGTGCCTATACTAGTGAAAGTGAAGCTGAAATTGATGCTGATGCCATAGTGAGAATCCAAGAAGAAAGAACAGTCCATGCCTCGTCTTCTAAAAAAATAAAAAAAAAAACTGCTGATGAACCTTCACAGGAAAACAAAGAAGAAAGTGAAAATCTGGCAAACCCTGTTGAGCTTCAATCTAGAAAAAAAGCTATCAAGCTAACTGAATGCGGACCAAGACTAACCTTACGTTTGGTTAAGATTGAAGAAGGTATTTGTTCTGGTAAGATTTTACATCACGAATTTGTATCGAAAACCGATGATGAGATTAGAGCTTTGGAAAAGAAGCATGCTGCAAAGATGAAATTAAAAGAACAGAGAAGAAAGGAACAGGAAGAGCACATTGCTCAAAAAAAGGCGGTCAAGGAGGCTAAAAAACAGCGCAAGTTGGAAAGAAGGCAACTGAGAAAAGAACAACAAGAAAAAGATGAAAGCACCAAAAATGCCGAAAATAGTGGTAGTAATAGTAGTAGTAGTGAGGAAGATGGTGAAAGTGAGCACGGATATTCAGATGTTCCTGAGGACTTAGATAGTGATTTGTTTAGTGAAGTCGATGAAAGTTGAAGAGAGGGTGAGGGGGGAAAAAAAAAATTGACCTGGATAACCTGAAATGTTTGTACATTATATATATATATATATGCGCACTTTATATAAATAATAAATAGAATGATTTTCTTTTAACATATATATATATATATATATATATATATTATTTTATTTTATACATATTAACCAATAATAATAATAATAATAATAACATATCCATCATAGCGACATGACAACAAAATTCAACAAGAAAAATACCAGAGTAAAAGTAAATATATAAACATAAATTACAGCTAGCTATGAAACAATAAATTCACAACAACAAATAAAGATATAAAAATAAATAATTAAAATAAAATCAAATAACCTAACACCTATAAATAAATAAAAAAAAAAAAAAAAAAAAAAAAAATCACAGAATTGCATCATGAAATGGACACCAGTTTTTAGAATAATCCTTAGATTTTTGCCGTTTCTTATTAAACCATTCTTTTATACATTTATAATGGAAAACGCAAAAACATTCTAATCTACCAATTTTTTGTCCAGGTTCCATTAATTCAAAACAAATGGGACATTCTTCATAATGATTTTCCTTATTATCCTTGACTGCATAAACCAACATTCTATTTGTAGAGCTTGGAGAGGTTTTATCATTGTAATGATGTTGATGTATAGATTCTGCCTTATGTAAACATTCATTGATATGAACCTGCGACTCCTCTTCCGTTAGGGATGTTAATTTCTCATTGCATATAGGGCATCGGGCTCTTTCATCATCATCTGCATCTTGATCATGGTTTAGTGATTGTTTTAATTTTTTTTTTGTCTTTTTTATTGATTTTCTTTTACAAGATTTCTTTTTATTGGCGGCAAGTTTTTTGGTATTATTATCGAGTATCCTGTGAATCGATGCTGAGGGTAAATTAGCACTACCACTGTTATCCAAATTAGAAACAGTGCTGCTATTAGTACTGCCATTCATGTTATTGTTGTTTCCAGTAGACAAGGCTGTGGTTGTGGTTGTTGCAGTAGTCATAGTGCTAGCAGAGGATGATCTTATTTCGGTCCTTGATTCTGTATCTCCCTCGCCATCTTCTTCATCTTCTAACCTTTCCTCTATTAGGACAATTCCATTATCATTTTTAACATTGGGTTCATTTGAGGATACATTTGAAATAGTGGCGGTGGTAAAAAAGGTATTGGTAACGCCTCTGTCTCTTCTGTTTTGTCTTAATTTTTTTCTATGATATTGTTCTGCACTCAAAGACATATGGTCCCTTTGTAAAATATTATAACAGGTAATACAGGTTCTATAAGGTGGTAAATCCGACCTTGTCTCATAAAAACTCAAGACTTCTTGGTCTTGTTCTCGTTGGTACATGCTTGGTTCTATAATTTTAACTTTATCTTCATCATACCATAAAAAATAATCGCTACAGGTACTGCAAAATATTCCCCCACAACATCTACAATGATGTCTTCTATTAAAAAATGTAAAAGTACTTTCACAATTCAAACATGTTGTAGATAAACTGTCATCTTCCCAAACGGCAGCTTCATTAATGTATACCATAGTTCTTTTTCTTTTGGTATGGTTTTTTTTTTTTAATTATTTAATTTTTTGTATTTTTTTATTTTTATTTTAATTTTTTTAACTTTTTTAACTTTTTTTTTTGGTGTGGTAATTCCGCCTTTCTTTCCCCAAGTTTCTGATATCTCTGTAGATTGTAAAAATAATATTATTCGTTTTATTACTATTTGTGATTTTCTAAACTGATTTAATAGCTTATTTTTTTATCTTTTATAAATAAAATAAAATAAAATAAAATAAAAAAGAAAAGAAAAGAAAAAGGAAAAGAAAAAGAAAAAGAAAAAAACGAAAAGTGGTAAAGACAAGACACAAATTATAGTTATAGAATAAGTTTAGTGTTTAACCTTTGATACTCTTTTTTCTTACTCTCACTCACTCTCACTCTCACTCTCACTCTCACTCTCACTCTCACTCTCACTTCCCCCTTTAA
Organism: Saccharomycodes ludwigii; assembly: GCF_020623625.1. Lineage (NCBI taxonomy): Eukaryota > Fungi > Ascomycota > Saccharomycetes > Saccharomycodales > Saccharomycodaceae > Saccharomycodes > Saccharomycodes ludwigii. The sequence continues at coordinate 559,956 of NC_060205.1, forward strand.
TCCATCTTTTCTGACTTATCAAAACTTTATCTTTCTCTTTTCTTTTCTTAATTTATACTTTTTTTTTTTTTGATGGCGCCAAACAACACAAGCAAATATGACCCGTTCCATATTACCCGGTTCTTATACAGCTACACTGCCATTGGACAGATCTGTAATCTTTGAAAGCTCATTGAATCCTGACAAAACGGCGTACTCGACAAAATTACAATTTATATCTATTTATCATCTATACACCATCAGCAATTAAAGATATCTTATTTTTAACATCTAGCAACTTTATTAACCAAAACCAGTCATTTAACTCATCTATTTCCTGTTGTTCTTTAACCAGTTGGTTTAGTATCCAATAACTCTCTTTGTCCAGCATAATATGTGCCTTTATTGGGCTTGCAAATCCAGGTGTCTGTCTAAAATCAAATCCAGATACTACTTCAATATACTTTATTCTACTACTAGTACCATCAGACACTCCACTAGTTCGATTATTATGTCTCTTAATCACTGAAATAACATTTAAAGAGTTATTCCCCCGTAATATAATCTTTGGTACAATTTCATAACCATCTGGCTTAACTTGTTTGATATCATAAATTTCTACATCCCCATATATGTTTTCATAGTCTTTGATATTGGGTAGTGTGGGCAATTTGGGTGTTGGTATAGTTTGTCCAAATGAATACAACTTTCGCAAATCTATCTTTAATTGTTGATCAGTATTATGTGATGTCGTGACAGCACAAGTTAGCTTCCTTTTCTTGTAGGCATAAGCGGTTTTTTCTCTAATATTTTTATAGTAGGTTTTGGTTTTAATGGGTGAGTCAATTTCGCTAGCTTTAACACTTCTTCCTTGAAGTAACCAAGTTTGTAAACTTTTCAATTCAACTAGATCTTTTTTCCAATATATGGAAATTTTATTCTGGAAATCCCCAGATTTCGGCACCAGGGGCTTACTGCCCTTTTTAAAACCGTACTTTACAGACTTTTGATAAAAAAGGTCACTGGTGAAATTTGGGCTATATTTCAACTCAACAAGTGTTTGAGGCACCGAATAATTCTTTAATGCCAATTTTTTCAACATTTCACTTTCTGTATCATCTTCAATATAAAACCAACTTATTTTTTTCAAATATTTTTTCCAAATACAGTAAGATCTCCAATGCCTATTTTTATTTAATTTGAATAAGCTCGGCAAATACCTATAAGTTATATTTTGCAAGTATCTTGGAGATAAATCATACACTTCAAAATTTTGATTAATTCCAAGCACGTAATAATGCTTTTGTATTGGGTTTAAACGGGTAAAAGACTCAAATTGGGAAACATATTCGTCTAGTAGATATTTAGCTACCAACCTACTACCGTTTTTATTTCCATCAGATAAAGAAACTACTGGATCTATTACATATATTTCCCTATTATCAAGTTTCAATTCTATCCAATAATACGGACTTAATAAATCAGAGTCACATTTATTGGGCACTCTATAATCATGTTTGTTATTAAAGACCGGGCTAAGCTTGTTTTCAAATTCCATCCAATCATGCACTGGTAGAGAATATACAAGTCTCAGTTCCATGTCTTTATTATTTCTAAAATCTATTAATTTTAACAATAAAATGTAAAAAAAAAAAACTAGCTCATCCCTGGATCCAAGCTTTTTTTTGACCAAATCTACTATGTTTCTTTCTCGTATGCAATTCCAGTCAGCATTGTCACCATAGTATTGCTTAACATTGAAACTATGGCTGTTAAAATTTTGGCTCCCAACCTTCTTGTTGTTCTTATCATTAATTTTGGAGTAGACCTGGGAATATACCATTTTTTTTAACCTGTAAGGATTTTGTCTTACACCATTTGAATTTATTTTAAAGTTATTTCTAAACCAATAGACTAACCCTAATAGTAATGTCCGTATTTTATTCTTTTTAGTTGTCAATGATATTATTTTATTCCAGTTACTAAATTTTGTTGAAATTAGTTTGGGTAATATTTTTTTGTACATAACCTTGTGCAATCTAGTATTGTATATTGTATAACTAATAAATTTTTTTTGGAAGTTTATTAAGAGAAATGGTATTTCACAAATATGCAAACCAAAACTTAAATTCAAACAAAGTTTTTTGAACACCAATGTGTCCAATCGTTTCTTATCTTTCGATCTGGGTATTGTCCCGATATTATTGTTGGGTTTTAAATTAATAATGAGCTGATCCAATGGTACATCCTCCCATTCAAGATCACTGTCATCTGAAGTGTGTGTGTCACTGTCAATGTCAAGGAAATGATATTCGGTCTCTGATTCATTTGTAGTTTCCATTTTAAAACTGTTTTTTTTTTTTTTTTTTTTTTTTTTTATTAATGCACCTTAATAGTTTTTAGTTTTAAAAATATAAAAACATCTTTACATCATGTATATAATTTAAACTAAAAAAAAAAAAAAAAAAAAAAAAATTAATATGTAATTTTGATTTCAATTTTCCAATTTAGCTAGATATATATATATATATATATGTACCAACGTCAAGTGACAAATACCTGATCATAAAAATGAAATACTTAGGAAATAAGTGGTTAATAACTGATTTTATTAATTCCAAAAATATCATTGCTTTTAATAATCTAGTATTTTCCGGTAATAGCCATTCGGTGTTGTCAGAAATTCAAACCAATAATAAATACAATCCGCATTTCCATTATGGTGACCATCTATTATACTTTAATCCTGTAAATATCGAACAAGATGCAGATGGATATTACTCATATTTATCACCCTCAAAAAATTTTTTTAGTGACAAAGAAGATATCATTGGATATTCCGGCTATAAAAGAAGGATGTGGACACAAGGAAAGATTACTTTCCCTCAACCACTGCCATCACAACTGAATTTTGAGATGAATAAAACCTATCAGTGTTTAGAGAAAATAAAGTATGTTAAAATTTTGGCAAATAATGCTTTTATCAACATTGAAAGAGAAATATATCCTTGCCTAAATGATTCCAGCTTTAAACCTAGTATACAGAAATTAACTGATGACGAGTATAATTCTTTAAGTACCAAGAATGTAAATAACATGGTGGTTAAAGAAACAAGAATGTTGATGTACACAAATGAACTTTATAACAGCAATTGCAACAACTATACAAATAGGATCTGCGGTACAAACGAAAAGCTTTTGACAAGTCCACAAAGTATCAGAAAATATAGTGAAATAACAAACAATCCACATAGGATACATTTGGACGCTCAATATTGCTGGCTGGAGGAGAAGTTACCCGATGTGATAATGCATGGTCCATTTTCGATACAATTAATACTTCGAAATTTTATTGCTTGCCATCCTAATTTAAATATTAAGTCAATCGATTACAAAAACAGAAATCCAATATTTGCAAATGCGAATATATCTTTTGAGATTAAGCCCGTACCTAATCGGTCTAATATTTATCAAAGTAATATAATAAACACTTTGGATAGTCAGATATTAGTAGAGTCTAAAATTCATGTTGAAAAGAATCCTTGTGTATAATTTTTTTACTGCAATACTCAATTATCTTAGAATATTGCGTTTCCCACGACTTTTTATAAGGTTTATAGTCTACATCCACTATTCTACTTTCAATTATATTTTTGTCGCCATTGTAGGCTCTCTTCCATATTATAAAGCACGATACATCCCTTAAAGTCATCAAATGAGGATCGAAAAATGGTAATGCAGCTAATAAGTTTGTTTGTTCTTTGTACACCAATCTGATTACATTGTTGTCGTTTAAAATCAAGTAACTCGTTATATCGGACAAATAATCCGAGGGCAAGTTATATTTCAATAAAATTTTCTTTAAAAATGTAATTTTTTCTGTAGTATTATTATTGTTACTGTTATTAGTGGTCATGTTATGAGTATTATCAAATTCAACGACATTGCAGTAGCATATCTGTGTTTTGATATTTTTTATTATATTATTGGCACAGTTTCTGCAAAAGTATGTTGTGTAATCCGTGTTGTTGACCGAGAGTTTGTTTTGAAAATATTCCCATTTAGGTTTGCATTCCCATAGTATACTCCTTAGAGATACGTGTATCTTGGTGTAATGATCCACTTCTATAGTTTTGTATTCATTTATAGAGGTAATGGTTTTATCAATGTAAAATAGATTGGGTATTTTAAACCCTATGATTTCATCTGAATCTATAAGTATACCTAAATTCGCCAAATATAAGGTAATCCTCTCATAATCACTATTAGGGTTATATTGTGGCTTTATTTTAACTAATTCGTAAAGAATAAATGGTAAATTGGCGGTACTGTTTTTGTTGATTATAGACTTTATGAATTGTGTGTTGACAGTTGCTGTATACGTATTATTCTCAGACAACCTGGAAAACCTTTTACTTATTCGTAATAATGATTGAGAATCTGTTTCAAACAAGACATTAGCATTTCCTTGAGTAAAATATTGCAAACCCATAAACCTTTTTTTTTTTTTTTTTTTTTTTTTTTTTTTTCTATTAATTTATTATTATTGTTTTTAGTGGCTTACTTTTACCAAAGACTAGCTGATGAGTGGGAAGATACAGAAGGTATGATTTGTAGGCAAATTAACAATAAAAGAAGTTCAATTAACACCCACTATTAAAAAAGATATGTCTTTTCTTTTTTTTTTTTTTTTAATGTATATATTAAAAAATAATTAGGGCAGTAAACACCAAATAAGGATATTAAAACCGATGTTCGAAAATAAAAATATTATCAATACAACAATATTCATTTTTGTTTTATTTACGAACAAAAATAATTTTCTATTTGTTAATTCGAAATGTTTTACACCAATCAAGAATGAAAGAAGAGGAAAATATTCACAATCTTTTCGCAAAATAATTTCGAAGAATGTAAAAAAATTTCGCTTTTTTTTTTTCTTTTTTCTTTTTTCTTTAAACTTTTATTCGAAATTTTTGGAATAAATACAATATATATATATGCGTATATCTAAGGCTCAAAAATCTTTTGGAAAAAAAAAAAATTTAAAAATAAATCGTTTTAATTAAATATATATGTTTTTTTTTTCACATACTCAATATGTATAACTTAGTAAAATAGACAAAAGTAAATCAAATTTATCCCCCCCCCTTATTATTGCCCAAAAGATGTCTTCTGAATTGAATGATAAATTGCCTGATATATTAAAAGATGCTGTTCTTGCTGACTCTGTCCAAGTCCCCGAAGATGCGGTTATAGTCAAAGGTATCGATTATTCCAACTCAAATGCCACAAATATGAGAGCCACAGACTTAGTCAAATCAATGAAAACTATGGGTTTTCAAGCATCTGCTTTGGGTGAGGCATGCGAAATTATTGATCACATGAGAAGATGGAGAGGTAAACATATTGATGATTTAGAAGAACATGACAGAAAGGGCTCTTTTGATGAAAAGGGTTACCAAAAAACTACCATATTTATGGGTTACACTTCTAACTTAATCTCTTCTGGTTTACGTGAAACATTGTGTTATTTGGCAAAAAATAAAATGATTGATGCTTTTGTCACTACTGCAGGTGGTGTCGAGGAAGATTTGATCAAATGCTTGGCACCAACGTATATGGGGGATTTTACCTTAAAGGGTAAGGACTTGCGTGAAAAGGGTTTAAATCGTATTGGTAATATGTTAGTTCCAAATGATAATTATTGTAAGTTTGAAAATTGGATTGTCCCAATTTTGGATAAAATGTTGGAAGAACAAGAGGAATACGTTGAAAAAAATGGCAAAGATTGTTTAGATGCCAACCAAGACCCCGATTCTCCAATTTGGACTCCATCTAAAATGATTCGTCGTTTTGGTAAGGAAATTAATGACGAATCGTCTGTTTTGTATTGGTGTTACAAAAATGATATTCCAATTTTCTGTCCTGCAATCACTGATGGTTCCATTGGTGATATGTTGTTTTTCCATACCTTTAAAGCTTCTCCAAAACAATTGAGGGTAGATTTAGTCAGTGATATTCGTAAAGTTAACACCATGTCCATGGAAGCTACCAAAGCTGGTATGTTAATCTTGGGTGGTGGTGTAGTCAAGCATCATATTGCTAATGCTTGCTTAATGAGAAATGGTGCTGATTGGGCTGTTTATATTAATACTGCTCAAGAATTTGATGGTTCAGATGCTGGGGCTAGACCAGATGAAGCTATTTCTTGGGGTAAGATTAAAGCTGAAGCTGAAACTGTTAAATTGTACTGTGAGGCTACTGCTGTTTTCCCATTGATTGTTGCTGCTACTTTTGCTAGTGGAAATTGATATCTGTTATAATATTAAAAAAGATAAGTGTATGTATATTGTATGTTGTATATATGGATATATATATATATTAAAAATTTTTAAGAGAGATAATATTTACTTGATAATTCAGATTTTGCTTAAATTATGTAATAGCCGTTATAATTGTAATATATATTTTCAAATCTGGAGCGTGTTAGCATTCGCGCACTCGCAATATATTTTTATTTTTATTTTTATTTTTATTTTTATTTTTATTTTTATTTTTATTTTCATTTTCATTTTTATTTTGTTTCCCGTTACTCATAAAAGTTTATCCTAGGATTGTTATTGGTAAAGGCAAATTATGTAATAGGAATAAAACCAGATCACATACAGTGAAAGTCATGTTTGCATCTAAAAGTAGACTCCTAAGTGATAGAATTAGTTATCAGTTACTATTGTTGCGAAATAAAGGTTCTACAGCTTCTTGCGTTCATAAGAGCACCATTATTCGAGCTAACAATACGATCAGATATTTTACCAAATCCTCCATCACAAATGAAAAGTTGACCCAAAAACAAGAAAGAGCCAAAAAACTATTGGAAGAGCAATTGAAATCGCCGTATAGACTAATTAGATGGGCTGCAATTGCGCGTACTGAACAATTTCAAAAAGGACTAACCAAATATTTAGTTGGTATTTATATTGTCTTTTTCCTTTATGGTGGTTATATTATGAGAAAGTTATTTAACAGAGAAAAAGAATTGGAAGCGTTGCTAAAAAAAGATGATAAGGATAAGAACCAGTGGGAAAAATTAAGGGAAAAGGAACTGGATAAAGATCAAAAACTGAGAACCAGAGATGAATTAAAATTGAAACAATATCAATTGCTAAAAGAAGAGTACGGTATCCAAAATTTTGATGGTATTGTTATTGAAGATTATGAGGACACTAAACATTTGGTAGAGAGAATTACAGGTCAAACATTAAAAGAAGATGATGCTGTCTTGGAACAATTTAAAAAAGAGCAACAAGTACCAAACATTTTACCACCACGGGATACTACAGATTTTTATGACTCTAAAGCTAGAAAATATGATAGTGATATCGGAATGGAAGAGAAGATTGTTTTTATGGGTTCGAAACGTAAATGGTTGACGAGCCATTGTAAAGGTGATGTCTTGGAAGTTTCTTGTGGTACTGGCAGAAATATCAAATATTTAGATCCTACTAAGTTAAATTCTGTGACATTTTTGGACGCTTCAAGGAATATGGTTGAGGTTACACAAGAAAAATTTAGAAATGAATACCCTGGTTTTGCCAAAGCTGCTTTTGTTGTGGGCAAAGCTGAGGATTTGATTGACTTGGATAAAAAAAATCAAGTTAAATATGATACTATTTTGGAAGCGTTTGGCTTATGTTCACATAAGGATCCGGTTAGAGCTTTAAAAAATTTCGAACAATTATTGAAACCAGACGGCAGAATAATTTTATTAGAGCATGGTAGAGGCGATTATGATTTTGTTAACAAGGTTTTGGATAAAAGAGCTGATAACCGTCTAGAAACTTGGGGGTGTAGATGGAATTTAGATATTGGCGAATTACTAGACGACTCTGGCCTAGAAGTCGTTGAGGAAAAAAGATTTCATCTTGGTACTACTTGGGCTATTGTAGCTAAAAGAAAGGGAGCTGCAAAGAAAAAAGAAGAAATCGGGTTTATTGAAAAGTACATTGGTTCTAGTGTGAGGAAGAGAGCCAACGAGTTTATTGACCATGATGATAAAATCGCTAATCAACAGAAAACAGATTTACCTGAGAACAAGAAATAAGGTTAAAAAGTATTAGTAGTATTATTATTATTCTTATTATTATTAATTTTAGTGATTTAACATGTAGATAGTATTAGTATATATTGTATTAAAAAATAAAGTAATATGTAGAAAGAAAAAAAAAATACAAGCTCTAGGCAGACCCTCTTATTTTTTCACCATTTATCACGTCTTGGCCCAAAGATTCCATAGTTTCGGTTTCGACTAAAGAACTCAAATCAGGATAGGCCAGACTTGCCTCATAAGCAGCTATTATACGTTGCTCATTTATACCAATCTCGCAATGAGCCAATGATTTGATTACGTTAGCATATCTAGTAATGGTCTGTTTAATAGAAAAGGAAATATCATCATTCTTATCAGAATAAATCTCCCAAGATGATTCTTCTTCTAATCTGGTTATTCCAAGTTGCAACTCATCACTAACACCTCTTTTTGTAGTTAATGCTGTACCTCTTGATATATTCTTTAAAGTATTCGCATTCTTGCCACTTAAAGAAACATTAGCACGGGCATTGTTATTTGATGTCTTTCGTAGCCATATATAACCATTTACGCCCAATATAACAGTGACACCCCCAGGCAAATCATGGGTATGATCTTTTGATCTGATGATTAGAGAATTAGGAACTTCCAAAAAAAACCCATTCCTTAACTTCCCATACTTTAAAGATCTGGTATGTAACGCAGCGGCACCATCTTGAAATAAACTTTGCACCTCTGCGTTCAATAAATCCCCCTCCTTTAGGAAGTTTCTCATTTGTAACTCATCACTTTCAGATTTCCTTCTTAAAACACCACCAGGTAAATTAACACTACCCAACATTAAAACAGCATCTTGCTTAGCGCCAATAGCGACTTTCCACCTTTTATTCCCCACTTCTGTGATTCTTCCAATTACATGGTCACCCGTTTCAGGTTGATAACGTCCTCTTAGTGGAATTACCGATAGTAACTTGTTGACACGAGACACTGTGCCGCAAACCGAAGAATACGTTTTATTCTGTAGGGAATATGTGCCATGACCTCTCATCCATACAGGGTCGTCAGTGACTAGTTCGCCCGGCGTTACAATCCCAGTCTTATTGATGTCATTGTTATTATCATTGTCAAGCATCTCAATATCTGAATCTGAGTCCGAGTTGTCTATACCGTTAGCATTGTCATAGTAGTCATTGCTATCTGGAATCAATGTGCCAGTAGATCGTTTAACAATTGAAATAACTGGTGTGGACATTTGTTGTTGTTGTTGTTGTTGTTGTTGTTTTTTTTTTGTATGTGAAATTATAGTACTGTTCTTTTAAAATCAAATGTTTTTTTTATAATAAATTTTTAATGCTTGTGTGAAAATATTTTTGTAATAGAAATTGCCTTTTTTTTTTATTTTATTTTTTTTCCTAAAAAAAGGAAAAAAATTGCCTTGTTTCGTTTCGTTTCTTTTTTTTTTTTTTTTTTTTTTTTTTTTTTTTTCGCTGTGATTTTCAAATATTATAGTATTATTCCAATAATCGACAAACTTGTATGCAAAAAAGTTTTTTAAATCTTGAGTATTCTTGCATTCTTTAGAAATATACAGAAAAAGAATTAAATGCATGAAAATATTAAACAATATACTAAGAACAATGAGTAATAATAACGTTATTACAAAAATGAAACCATTCACCTACAAACCACCAAAATTATCAATCGATGTGAAAAAACTAAAATCCAATCCCAGCGATATTGGTTTCGATAGATCTAAATTCATCACTAAAATACCTTTAGTTTGTGTGGCCTTCCCAAACCCTCAAAACATTGGTATTTTTTGTAAAAAATTTAAATCTGATATATTACATGTTGAAAGATTACAGCATATAGTAAAACTCGCCAAGCCAAGTCCTACTCCTGCGGGCACAGGTAATGATATTAAGAATAAAAAAGTACAGCTATCCAAAGGTATTCTTTTAAAAGATGAAATAACAAGTATTGATCAAGTCACCCCCGATAATATAGCACCAAATGCATACAAGTTCTTGATTGACAACGATGCATCTATAACTGGATATGATTATATTTGTGATTATGATTTCTGGAAGACGGATGAGATTTTGTCGAGTATAATACCAGTTGGTTACTGTAGTAGAGAAAGTCTTCCATCAAGTTTTACTGCCACCGGACATATTGCCCACGTGAATTTAAGGGACGAATTTAAACCGTATAGTCGCATTATCGGACAAATTATTATAGATAAAAATCAGCCCAAGATCAAAATGGTTGTTAATAAGCTGGATAGTATTAATAGCAAATTTAGAACCTTTGACATGGAAATATTATCCTGTATTGGTGATGGTAGCAGCGATAGCAACGTTTTTGAAGTTCAACACAGAGAAAGTGACTGTTTGTTTACTTTTGATTTCAGTAAGGTATATTGGAATAGTAGATTACACACAGAACATGATAGATTGATTAGTAAATTCAAGCCCGGTCAAGTAGTTGGTGATGTTTTTGCCGGTGTTGGTCCATTTAGCGTTCCTGCAGGCAAAAAAAAGGTATTTGTATTGAGCAATGATCTAAACCCATTTAGCTATAAATATATGTGTTTGAATATTAAAGATAATAAAGTTGGTTCCTATGTTAGACCATATAACATGGATGGTGGTGAATTTATCAAGAAATCTATTTCATTATTAAATGAGTGGTATATGTCTACTGGTAATAAAAATGGTGAAATTCTGATTACAAAAGGTGGAGGCAAATATAAAGACGAAACAACCGGGAAGGTTTTATATAAGGATGAAATAGTTAAACTACCTAGATTTTATCATCATTATGTGATGAATCTGCCTGACACTGCTATAAACTTTTTGGGTAATTTTGTTGGATTGTATAATGATCATCAAGATTTGGTTAATGGTAGCGATGGCAACACCACGAATTTTCAATTGCCTTGTATCCATGTTCATTGTTTTGAAAAGTTTTCGCCAGAAGAAACGCATAGTATAACGATGGAGGAATTGCATCATAGGATGCACCAAAGGATTTTAAAAATCATGGGGACCACAGAAGATGTATTATTATTTAATAAGATGGAATTTCACTTGGTCAGAAAAGTAGCACCTACTAAGCCAATGTTTTGTGTAAGTTTTGAATTGCCGATGGAATTAGCAATTACTACCATTTAGCTGGTGGTTACTTTTTTTTTTTTATTTATGTGTAATATTATTTATTTTTATCTTTTTTATTATTATAGTTATTTTATTGTATGACGCATACTCCCTTAACCCTGTGAGGGATGTGTGGGTGTAGGACATAAGTCATCTGTCATGCTGTGGTGTTAGGTGTACGGGTTTATTTGGGTGTACGGGTGTAATGTATTTTCCCCATTTATTTTTATTAGTCATCAAAAAAAAAATGGGTCAAAAAAAACGGAGAAAAGAAAGAAAAGGAAATAATAGTAATAATAATCATTCAAAAAGGACTTTGGCCGTAATTTTTTTTTATTATAGCCTAAAACTTAAATTCACATTTTGCTATAAAAGGGAATAGATAACTATATATATATATATATATATATATGCATATGCATATTTTTTTTTTTATTCTTTCTCTTTAAACATAAAATTATAAAAAGAATAACCACTGCCAAAGGCAACAATATCAAAAGAACCAAAGCATAAATAGAAGGAGAGAAAAAATTGTCATTATTTTATTTTTATTTTTATTTTTATTTTCTTTCTTCTTTCTTTTCTACAAAAACTCATACATCATATATACAAATAACATTAACATAACAACAACAAACTGAATTTTCCATTCATTTTGTTTTATTCTGCATCTCACATTTCATTAGAAAAAAACCTTTAAAGAGAATTTATTTTTTTCTTTTTTTTTTTTGTTTCCCCCCCCCCCCCTCCTCCACATACCTGTGTCATACTACTATATCACTATCTAAGCATCACAATCATTTTTATCTTTAATTCATCCACTCATAGCTAGGAATTTTTTTTCCTCTTTTATCCTTTTTTTCAGATTAGTTTATAGAAAGAGCAATACTAATCGCCCAAACTTATAGTGAATATTTACCCCATTTATTTGCTGTGATCATCACATATATTATAGAGTATAATAATTAGAAGTTTCCATTACTTCGGTTGTTATTTTTGATCTGGTTTTATATAACTTCCCCATTTTCCTACTTAATTGGAAAAACAAACTGCATACAAAAAAAGAATTGTACTACTAAAACGAAAACTATTGTTATTAGAATATTTTAAAAATAAGAAAAAGAAAAAGAAAAAGAAAAGAAAAAAAAAAATGTATTCCATTGTTATTTCTGTCTCTATTATTGTTTCCAATTTGTCCACTGTTGTTTCCTATTAAATAAAGTAAATAATAAAATAACAAGGAAGGTATTATATTATTAATATAATAGTAGTACTAATAATAATACCACACTAAAGAGAATTTTGATCATCATTGAAAGAAGGGGAAAAAAATTAAACCTAGTTGAGGTTCATATATTTTAAATCTCATTCTTTTTTTTTTTTTTTAATTATTGAAAGTTTTTAAAAAAAAATAAAGAAATTACAAGGAAAAAAAAAAAAAAAAAAAAAAAAAAAAAAAGAAAAAAAAGGATAAAAACAAGGAATTAAAATGGATTTATTAACGTCATATTATTTTATTAACAATATTAATCGCGAAAACAGTACGAATACTACTAAAAATAATAAAAGTACTAATAACGATACAAGTATTGACTATACTTCTAGACAAATATCTGCTATTACACCAAGCCCCGAACAACATATTAATAACAAGCAAAAGAATAATAATAATAACAACTCCAATAAAAAAAGTGTTGTAACTCATAACAATAACAATATAAAGTCTAATGCTCTTTTATGCAAGATTGCTAAGTACCTACATAAACATGAATTAAAAAAATATAATGGAAAAAGGACATTTGATCACTATATTAATTTTTTAACTGATATTATTAAAAGAAGCAAGTCCACCAAAAATATTTTATTATTAACTTTATATTATTTAATTAAGATAGATGAAAATTGCAGAACAACTAGTTCCATTGGTCCTGGTATGAGTTCATATTGTTCAAAGAGAAAGTTTTTTGGTTGTTTGGTATTAGCCCATAAATATTTAAATGACAAAACTTTTAAAATGGATTCATGGTTTATTATTAGTGGTGGAGGATTAAGTAAGTTGGAAATATCACAAATCGAAAGGTGGTGTCTAGGTCAATTAGATTATAATTTATATGTTCGTAACATCAATGATGTGAAAAATTGGTGTCTACCTCATTTGTTCGTTTTTAATAGCCCCGACAAGACCGATACTGATTTAAGTGATTTACTAAATTATCAAAGGCAAGAACAAAGCTTGGAATACTGTCATTCCAAGAATCAGATATCCTGAGTTGCAATGTTGGAGAAAAAAAAAAAAAAAAAAAAAAAAAAAAGGAAAAAGGAGTAACAAAATAAGTAATTAAAATATATTAGGTGTATTGACTATATTAGAGTTTTTAAATTTTATATAAAGTTTTGTCATTTTCTTACTAGGTTAATCTAATATTTTTTTTTTCTTCTTCTTCTTCTTTTTCTTTCTCTTTTGTATGTCAACTTGGGATAACTTGTTGGTGTTTGACTATAAATTCATTCAAGGAGTAAAAAAAAACTGAAAAAATCAGATTCTGATTAATCACACTCACACTGGGGGTCGAACCCAGAATCTTCTGATTAGAAGTCAGACGCGTTGCCATTACGCCATGCGAGCTTGTTATGTTTTCGTCATGAAATAGTATTGTATTGATCACAATTCATACAAAATCTAGGTGATTTAGGAAAACACAGAAAGTCCGAAAAGTGTACAGATCACTGTAAGAAGGAAGCTCTCTTAACAGACGAAAACGAAACCTTGGAAAAAAAAAATAATGCATATGACAAACAAGAAAATGAAAATAAATGATATATATAAAGAGAAATCAACCATGAAATTATTTGATCAATATATAAACTATAGTTTTATTAGTTCAGAATATATAAGAAAGATCAAGCAACAAAACTATCATGTCCGTTTTGATATAATTAGTAAAAAATATTAAATTAGTTTACTAACCCTGCCTCACAATATATATCCTCTCTACGACATAACAATCTTCATCCTGAAATAAGATGGTATTCCCCGCAGTTGGTGCAAAATGAAAAGATAATGACAGCTTAGGAAACTTCCAAAGTCATGAAACCCTCTTAATAAGAAATCCCTTTAAGTACAGAACTTTCCTAATGGACAATAGCGAAACACTAGAAAAGAATATCCCAATATATATCCTCTCTGCAGCATAACGGTTCTTGTTGTAAGGCACTGAGCTGAATAGCGTACTTGATTAGACTCGTTCTAAATGAATATTTTCTCTTTTTTATATATGTTCTATATATGATATTTAATTACCCAAGTATAATCTTACACAAACACGGTTAATATATTTATGAAATCCAAAAACTCTTTGGAGAGATGTTGGACTTAAGTATTTCTGTTTTCCGTTGTCAACTGTACAACTTTCCAAATAATTTGGACACTGCATAGTATAGCTTTTTTTGATGTGCTATTGTTGACCTCGGTACTGTTGTGTTATAACGGTATTAGCTTCGTTAGCGTTAATACAATTAAGCGTAACATCCTCGTACAGTTTCATTTACAGATAAACCATAGTAACAATAGCATCTCCGTATTTAGGGTTATATTCACGTGATTAAACCTGAAATAGGGTTTGTTTTATAGTATTTGTGTTTATTAGTACTCCACATTTCATGGATATATATATATATATATATTTTTCTTTTTTCCTCGTAGAATTATAGCTTCAAGCGATCTTTTCTATAAGCATCTTTTATTATTTACTTCGTTAAAAAAATGGTGATAATAGAAGAAGTCATATTACGCGAGCGGTTATATATTTGGTAATCGGATTAAAAAAAATAAAAAAAAAAATATCATATTAAAAAGAATTGAATAAATGAACAGTGCTACATGTGAATTCTTCTAATATTACCAAGGAAAAAAAAAAGAAGTTAAAATTTAGAACAGCCAGTACAACAGCCAGCAAAAATCTTAAAATACAAATAAACGAATATTTTGTACTCGATTCAACTAATTTTTGATTTTTTTTTTTTTTTTTTTTGTATTTAAAAAGAACACTCACTTGTTTGCAGCTCTTATTAAGAAAGAGAAATAAAATTAGAAAAATAAAATTAGAAAAAAAATTAATAGAAAAAAACTCTCGTCTGATTTGAAAAATTAACAATCACTTAATCATAAAGACGAAGATACAAATAAAAAGATTTTTCCCTAAAAATAAACAAGCAAAAAAAATAAATTTTAATAATAGATACTTCCAATGTCTGTTACTGCACCCGCTTCAAATATTATCGATGGTAAAACCATTTCCAAATCTATCCGTGAGGAAATCAAAAATGAAATCAAAACTTTACAAGAAAAACACCCAAACTTCGTTCCATGTTTAGCAATTATTCAAGTGGGCAAAAGATCAGATTCTAACACCTATGTTCGTATGAAGTTAAAGGCTGCCAAGGAAGCTGGCATCGATTGTCTATTCATTCATTTGGCAGAAGATGTCCCACAACACGAAATTATTTCCAAAATTGATGATTTAAACAACGATCCAAAGGTTCATGGTATTATTGTTCAACTACCACTACCATCTACTATCGACGAAGATGCTGTAACTTCCAAAGTCATTGCCTCTAAAGATGTTGACGGTTTCGGTCCATACAATATCGGTGAATTAAATAAAAGACACGGTAAACCATATTTTTTGCCTTGCACTCCCAAGGGTATTATAGAATTATTGGACAGATCCAATGTTACTATTGATGGGGCCCGTGCCGTGGTTATCGGTAGAAGTGATATTGTTGGCAGTCCAGTTGCTCAATTGTTAAACTTGAGAAACGCCACGGTTACCATTCTACATTCTAGATCCAAAGATATTCATACTTACTTGGCCGATGCTGATATTGTTGTTGTTGCTATCGGACAGCCGCAATTGGTAAAAGGTGCATGGTTTTCTGAGGTCAACAAAAACACAGTGGTTATTGATGTTGGTACCAACTACATTGAAGACAGTACTAAGAAGAGCGGTGTTAGGTGCGTGGGTGATGTTGAGTTTGATAAAGTCGCGCCACTAGTTAAATTAATTACTCCGGTTCCAGGTGGTGTTGGTCCAATGACTGTTGCCATGTTAATGGAAAACACTCTATTGGCTGCTAAACGCTCCTTGAATGGCGATTCTTCTCCCAAATTTGAGCCTTTACCATTGAAACTAGTTAAGCCTGTCCCAAGTGATTTTGAAATATCCAGAAACCAAAAGCCCAAGGAAATCACCCAGGTTGCGTATGAATGTGGCATTTTGCCAAATGAATTAGAACCATATGGCTCAACAAAGGCCAAAGTTAAATTGGATATTTTGGATCGTTTGAAAAACCGTGTAAATGGTAAATATATTCTAGTTGCTGGTATTACCCCTACTCCACTAGGTGAGGGTAAATCTACCACAACAGTTGGTTTAACCCAAGCTTTAGGTGCCCATTTAAACAAGAAGGTTTTCGCAAACGTGCGCCAACCTTCAATGGGTCCTACTTTTGGTATTAAAGGTGGTGCCGCTGGTGGTGGGTTTTCCCAAGTAATTCCTATGGATGAATTTAACCTGCATGTTACTGGTGATATCCACGCAATTTCTATGGCTGATAATCTATTAGCTGCTGCTATTGATACTAGAATGTTCCACGAGTCTACCCAAAAGGACGGACCCTTGTACAGGAGATTGGTCCCAGCAAAAAAGGGTATTAGAAAGTTTACTCCAACTATGTTGAAAAGATTAGAAAAATTGGGAATCAATAAAACCGACCCAAATGCTTTGACCCCTGAAGAAATCACCAGGTTTGCTCGTTTAGATATCGATCCTGAAACTATTACCTGGAGAAGAGTTGTTGATTGTAACGACAGAATGCTTAGAGGTATCACCATTGGTGAGGCACCAACTGAACGTGGGTTCACAAGGAAAACTGGCTTTGACATCAGTGTTGCTTCCGAATGTATGGCCATTTTGGCACTATCAAACTCCTTGAAAGATATGAGGGAAAGATTGGGTAAAATTGTTGTTGCTTCCTCTAAAGCTGGTGTTCCGATCACTTGTGAAGATATTGGATGTGCGGGTGCCATGACTGCCCTATTAAAGGATGCTATTAAACCAAATATCATGCAAACATTGGAAGGCACTCCTGTTTTTGTTCATGCTGGTCCATTTGCTAATATATCCATCGGTGCCAACTCTGTTTTGAGTGACAAAATTGCATTGAAATTGGCTGGTGTTGAAAAAGGTTCCACACAAGAGGAAATAAAGAAAAACCAAGGTTATGTTGTTACTGAGGCTGGTTTCGACTTTACTATGGGTGGTGAGAGATTTATTAACATTAAATGTCGTTCCTCTGGTTTAATTCCGGATGTCATTGTTATTGTTGCCACAGTTAGGGCCTTAAAGGTCCATGGTGGTGGTCCAGAAGTTAAAGCTGGTGCCCCATTGCCTGCTGAATATATGACTGAAAACATTGAATTGTTGAAGAAGGGATGTGCCAACTTGGCTAAGCATATTTCCAATGCCCGTACTTACAACTTACCGGTTGTTGTTGCCATTAATAAAATGTCTAGTGACACTGATTTGGAACATCAAGTGATAAAGGAGGCATCTCTGGAGGCCGGTGCCATCGATGCAATTGTTTCCAACCATTGGGAAGAAGGTGGTAAAGGTGCTATTGATTTGGCCAAGGGTGTTATTAAAGCTTCGGAAATCCCACACCCTGATTTTAAGTTCTTATACGAGGTTGAGGATAAAAGTGTTGAGGATAAGATTAGTACTATTGCCAAGGTTATGTACGGTGCAGGTGATGTTGAATTTTTGCCAGAGGCTGAAAAGAAAATTAAATTGTATACCGAACAAGGTTTTGGTAATTTACCAATTTGTATTGCTAAAACACAATATTCTTTGTCTCATGATGCTAATTTAAAGGGTGTTCCGACTGGTTTCACATTTCCTATTAGAGACGTTAGAGCTTCTATTGGTGCTGGATACTTGTATGCATTGGCTGCTGAAATTCAAACTATCCCAGGTTTGCCTACTCACTGTGGGTTCATGAATATTGAAGTTACTGATGATGGTGAAATTGAAGGTATGTTTTAGGGTTTGTGCAAATGTATGTTTATCTTTTTATTATTTCTGTATTCTTTTTTTTTTTTTTTTTTTTTTCTTATTTTACATTTATTTATGTAATGAATTATTTTTAAATAAAAAATGAAGGAGAAGAAGAAGAATTCTTCTATGATTAAAAATATATTACTGATGTAAAATGCTTGCCTGTAACTTTTAAATTTTTTTTTTTTTTTTTTTTTTTTTAACAAGTATAGGTCATTTTTGTGTGTAAGAAAAATTAAATTAACTTAAAAAAAAAAAAAAAAAAAAAAAAAAAAGAGTAATTATAGTGGTAATTAACACTGAATCAAAATGTAGTTAATCCCTCTTGAACACAAGTAGCTACTAATTTGCCTTTTAGATCATAAACTTCGCCCCTCATTAAATGTCTATCATAGAGACTTCTTGGAGAATCAACATGAAAATTCAGCCAATCATTAGAATTGAAAGCTCCAGTGTGAAAATGAATAGAATGGTCCAATGAAACATTAAATTTGTGTGTGTATAATGGTTTTTTATGGAAATATGGTAACGTTAAAATAAAATAAGCGTCTGATAGATAAGCAAAGGCAATATAATTTGCCCTAGGATCGGTACCCAAAGAAATATCTGCTGAAGGGAAATTTCCATCCTTAGCAAACAATTCGTATTCTTGATTAATTGGTTCTTTGACACGTACAAAATAATCCAATGCCTCATCTTGATTGGCAATGGTACTACTATTGTTGAAAAAATTAGATGGAAACTTATAATCCAACGCACTTAACTGAAATCTCTCTCCATAATCGTCTATGACGTCTGGACTGCTCTTCAGTCTTTCACTATGTAATCTTAATTCGTCAATGTTTTCTTCAAATAGCTTTTCTGCAGGTATGTATGAGCCATCATTAATATTTGGTACTTTATGCAAAGTTTTCACTTTATTCAAAGAGCCAGATTCTGTACGTATTTTATTAAGCATCATAGTTGACGTGAATATTAACTTGTCATTTTGAAATGCATTCACCTGAGTATGAATAAAATTTTTCCCTCTTCTCAAATTTTCTACTTGATATTTAACAGGTAAGTTTGGGTTACAGCCAATTAAGAAATAACTGTGCAAAGATGCTGGAATAAAATTTTTGGGAACTGTGTATAGTGAAGATAACAAAGATTGGCCTAATAATAAACCGCCAAAACCTGCTTTTGCTCCTGGTGGTACAATAATTGGGTTGATACTAACAAAAGAATCATTATCAATTCTTTTTATAGCTAATATTTTGTCTAAAGATGAAAATCTGGAAAGTTTCTTCATAAGGTATGTGTTTTTTTTTTTTTTTTTATAATATTCAATTTTTTTCTTTTTTTTTTTGTTGACGGAACTAAGAGTGTTGATGTTCAGCTACTGATAAATTTTATTGAAGCATCAATTGTAATCATTTGTAATCAAGACTTTTTTT
Source organism: Saccharomycodes ludwigii (assembly GCF_020623625.1). Taxonomy (NCBI): domain Eukaryota; kingdom Fungi; phylum Ascomycota; class Saccharomycetes; order Saccharomycodales; family Saccharomycodaceae; genus Saccharomycodes; species Saccharomycodes ludwigii. The sequence goes on from NC_060205.1 coordinate 579,733, forward strand.
TTTTCTTTTTTTTTTTTTTTTAATTTTTTTTTTGGGTTTGATTTGGCAATGTTTCTACCTTTTTTCATACGTAAGATCTCCAAAAAAATAAAAAAAAAAAAAAAAAAAAAAAAAAGGATTGGCTTTGTTTAAATTGAATCCAGCGCTTCACTCCATTGCAACTTGCTTTGTCCTGTTTCCCTTCCTTTCGGCCACCTTGATCTTCCAATCCTTTCTCTTCCTCCCCACCCCACCCCAACTATAATCATGAAAATAGACTATGACATAAAGTTTATGGAACTGGCAGTAAAACTAGCTAAATATTCTTTGGATCATGGAGAAACACCAGTGGCATGCATTTATGTACACATTCCAAGCAATAAAATAATAGCATATGGAATGAACGACACCAACAAATCACGACTAGGTATATCACATGCAGAATTCATGGGAATAGACCAAATCTATAAAAACAATTTTCAACATTTACTAAATGAAATAGCTTTATATGTTACTGTAGAACCTTGTATTATGTGTGCATCAGCTATCAAGCAATTAGGTATTAAAAAAGTCGTGTTCGGATGTGGAAACGAAAGGTTCGGTGGAAATGGTTCCATTTTAAGCATTCATAATGATTTTTGTACTTTACCTACCAATAACCATTCCTCGTTGCCTGGGATTTTACGAAAGGAAGCTATTGTGCTATTAAGACAGTTTTACGTCAGAGAAAATGAACGAGCCCCCGTTCCAAGGTCTAAGAATAACAGAAAACTGGAATTGGAAGAGTTCCCACCTTTTCTGTGGTCCAAATATTTATCAAAAGAAGATTTTGTTGATACCTTTGGCTCGGAAAACCTGACAAAATACGAAACGGATAGAGATTTATTCTCATCCGTCAATTGGAAATTAGTTGAAGGCAATTATGATAATATTGTCAATGAGCTTGAACTTCAAATTAATTCATTTGAACAACATAAAAAAAGAAAGTTTAGTTTATAAAATAAATTACGCAGGGAAAAGAAAAAAAAAGAAAAAAAAAGAAAAAAAAAGAAAAAAAAAACAGCATATATAATGGAATGCATATTAAATAATAGATACATATAGTTGTCAATCTTAGATAAGTGTATGTAATTATAATAACACACATAACAAATGGCAAAAATATATATATATCAATTATCTAATGGGAAAGAAAAAAAGAAAAAAAGAATGATAATAAGGGGAGGGGAATATAAATATATTGCAATATTAAAACCCTTTTAATTGAAAGATAGGCATACTATAATGGTAACCGCTTTTTTCTTTTTTTATAGTTTATTTTCAATTTCTGACCAGGTTTGATACAATCTTTCATAATACTCTATTTGATTATCAGCCAAATTTCCTAACGATTTCTTCAATGTTTCATTTTTAATTTGCTCAAAAACACCGACTTCTAGCAAAGCTTCTTGTTCAAAATTATCCGCAATCTTTTTCGCATCATCTACTTCAGATGTTAGAGTATTTATTTTTGTCTCCAGTTTGGCGATTTTCTCTCGTCTTGAGGCTTCTTGGTTAATACCAGCAATTTCTTCTAGTTTATTTGTAAAAAAGTTGCCACCGTAACCCGATATTAAATTATTTTTCTCATTTATGGCTTTGGTCAAGTAATCGTTTAATTCCTCGTAATCTATTTGCTTTTGATCCTTTAATTTAAGCAACTGCTTTAAACTATCCACATAATGTTCCATGTCCCGCAAGTCTACTAAATACTCATAATCATAATATTTAGACAGGTCTCGTAACGAATAAGTCATTTTTAAGATACCATTATTGAATATTTTTAGTTTCTCTAGCAATTCACGGCTATTTTCAATATGTTCTTCCTTGGATATTAACTCTTTTAAATTTTCCAACCCCAAATTTAACTTATTATAATCTTCTGTTAGAGAATCTTGTGATTTAACAACTCTATGGGTCACTTTATCTATTTTGTGTATATTATATTCCAATTTTTCACTTTTCTCCTTAATTTCAACGAATTCTTCGCTTTGGTTACGTACATGTTTAAAGGCATTCATTAACACGTCACTCACATCTTCATTTTTAATCCCGCTGTTACCAGTTATACCAACATTTACGCCACCTGTGTTGGTTACAGTAATACTTTTTCTATAAATGTCCCAATCAGATCCGCTGACTAAAAAAGTTTCCAACACTTTAGATCTTGAGTATGTTGGATGCAATGCCAATTTTTGCAAGAAATTCTGTAAACTGTGGCACCTTTTTTCAGTAAAACTGGGGCTAAATCTATCACCTGAGATATACTGTAACACTTTTTTATCAGGAATGGGCGGAGCTATACATGAGGGATAATCGTTTACCAAAATGGTATGTAAAAGCAAAAAATCACTATACCTTCTATGAACCACTAAAATGTTGTTTAGAAAATCTTGTTTATTTTTAAATCTGGTTTTATCAAAGTAATTTTCATGATAAGATGGAATATTTGATTTGGTAGACACCTGGTAGTTAACAAATGAGCCGCTTTCATCTCTTTGTCTTTGGGGATCAGAAACTATGATGTCTAATATAAAATTGTCATTTTTAGGTACGGTATTGGTATTAGAATCATTTGTTGTGGGTATGTCACCGTTCATTAGTCTTTTTATTGCCTTTTCCTCTTATATGTTTACCTATCTGCAGATATGATAGTATATGTTTAGCTTTTTTTAAAGAGAGAGAGAGAGAGAGAGAGAAGAAAAAAATTTTAAAAAAAAAATTTAAAAAAAGCAAAAAATAAAAGTGAGGAAACAAATTTGATTCCTTTAACATATTTATTTCTAATAGGATGGTAAGTTAAGTATCAAACATATAATAAAATACATAAACTTTTTTTTTTTTTTTTCCCTATTTGGCTTTGTTTATCTCCCTTATTTCATTCTCTCCTTTCCTTTCACACAAAAATACATTAAAACAATTTAAATCATTTTGCAGTGTTTTCTGAAACGAACTTTCAACAAATTTTTTATTTATTTTTTTTTTTTGGTGGCAAAATATACAAAAAAAATAAAAAAATAAAAAAAAAAACATCCGAGAGTACGAATATTGAATTCCGAGGCCACGGCTATTATCCTGTTCGATTCTCTTCCATCGTAAAAAATAAATTTATATATATTTATTTATTTATTTATTTTTAATAATCCAAAAAACAAAAAAAAAAAAGAAATTAAAATAAATTCAAATCAACGAGGAAAATATACATATTCTCACACAAACACACAAACTAACCAACCATCCACTCACTTATATATATATATATATATATTTGCATCTTTGTTTTCCATCAATTTCTCTTTCTTCAATATGTTAAAACATTCGTTGAAGCATTTCAATCCAATAGTTAGACTTTTAGCCACCAAAGATACTCAATCTTTAGTAATAAATAAACTATTAGCTAAACCTGTATATCAAAAGTTATGCAATATCACTGCTCCCAGTGTGTTGAATTCATACGATCTAACTGTAACTATTAAAAAGATTTTAGAAAAAAATGACACTAAATTGGAGGCCAAAGAGAAAAGTCTAATTTATAATGATTTAATAGAAAACTTGACTTCGTATGATTATTCAGTGGCTACTGTTGGCTCCAAAGCATTGCATGAATTAAACCAACCATTAAGTTTAAAAAGTATTGATCAGATAATCCAATTTAATCCTGGTAGATCAATGAGTTCGTGGGAGATTTTTATAAAGTATTACCCCTACATTGAAAAAGATATTAATTCAGAAAAATGCAACAAAGTTTTATTGACCGTTTTATCGAAGTTGATCTGGTTAGATGATGCTGCTATAAAAGATGGACAAAAATACGCCACTCCAAGGGATATTTTACATGCTATTTTCATAATATATAAATTGAATAATCAAGCTTTAAGAGACGTACCTAAAGACACCATTAAGAGGTTATATGATTCAATAATAGCTACGAATTCTACTATTTTACTTCCAAATTTTTTTGAAAAATTTGACCAGCCCATCAGCACTATGGATGATGTTGATATCTCTATTACCAAGGCCCAGTATTTGTTGAAAAATGTAAATAATTTTGTCAAAAATCAAGCAGAGATAGGAAACCCTGAAAATAGAGAGGATCTTTATAAAGTTATTGAATTATTGGGCCACAATAATCTTGACACATTGTTAGAACCGGAAGAGAAAGAAGCATGTAAGGTAATCGAATCAGTTTATACTGCGTTAACCAACTCACAAATTGCAAACTTCAGTATAAGTAGTAAAATTGAAGCTACCAAGTTTTTGGATGAAATTCTTAAGATTGCAGTAGTCAACGGAATCACAAAAAAAGATGTTAAATTGTGCAGCACTATTGTTAAGACCGTTGGCTTATTATATGGGGATATGGATAAAGCTTTGAAACTATACCATTCTTTTATGATTCACCACAGGGAAGATCCGGAACTTTTGGTGTTTGCATCTTTCATGACTTTAATTTTGAAGAGTTTTGAGCAAAATAATCCATATTTGTTAGCTGCTGCTAAGGCCATGATTCCACCAGCTTTAGATAATAAGACCCTAAAGTTAAATATCTTGAGATGTTTAATATTGGTTAATTGTAAATTCAATATTGATGAGTCACTACAGCTGTACAATGAAAACATTTCTACATTGAGCAAAAAAAACAAAGAGGAGCATACTGGTACAATACCATCAGACTCTGCTTTGTTAACCGAAACCTTAATATTGGCATATCTATACAAAGGTGATCGTGATTTTGCTCATGTTATCTTAGATGGTGCTATGAAAAATAAATTAGTTGAAGGGCCAACTGCTGTTAAAAGAATCAAGAAGTTGTTATCATATTATGGTGATGTTTTGGAGGAGACAAATTGCAAAGAATTAATGGAAAACAAAGTCGGACAATATATTAAACACGATATTTAAATATTATATAGTTATTGTTCTCATTGCCGAAGAAATGATCTACTTTTATAAATATATATATATATATATACATATATATATATGTCTAAATAACTTTTCATTTTTTCTTTTCCCCCATTATTATTTTTTTTTTTCGCTTAAAATAACCCATGTAATATTTTACATTTCACATTACAACTGGCAAATAATTCCTACAAAGTAACAATAGTAAGGTAAAGAGGGTACAATTGTATTAATTGAGATATATTGTAAAACGTGTGTATCTTTTTCGAAACAGAAATCGCATATTCCTTTAAGTCACATTCCACAAGAATGGATGGCTTAAAGTTAATTCATATTCCATAATATATACAAAGACATAACCAAAAAAAAAAAAAAGAAACAGAAAAGGAAGAATTACTCATTGTGGAAATAGATATACAATTGCAACATCACTCATTACGAACCATGTTGTTATGATCAAAGAAAATAATCGTCTTATCATTACTATTCATCTTATTCTTTGCCCTGTTTTGTATGCATCTGCTAACACTAATCTGTATGACACCGATTAGCACCTAGAAACAAATAAAGCAGGATAAAAAAAAAAGCTGTACATCCATAGCATGACTTTAGAAAAAAACCAAGCCATTTTAGTATTAAAGATCGATAAACTGCGTAATTCTTCTTCCAAAATTGTAGAAATTTTAACAACTGTTATTAATAATGGATACAAGAAGCCTATGCGCAAATATGGTATCATTAAAAGCCTCAGAATTAAAACCCCACAAGTGTTTTTCTCTGATCTGGGATTTGATAAAGACCCAGCTAGTAGCGTGCTCTATATTTATCTAAAAAATATAACACCAGAACAAAGAAGTGAATTACTTAAAGTCTATAGAGAAATTGAATTTAAGGGTGTTACTTTTTATGTAACTTTGCCAAATATTGACAACTATGAGATTTTATCTGTTTTTTCATTGGATCAAATCATTGGGACAGCGGGATTCAAGCCTTACTGCTTGGAAAGTTGCGGTGATCCACAAGGTATGGAAAAAGACCTTTGTGCTATGTATGAATTGACTGGTTTTACAACATTTCAAAAGGGTCTTGGGCTAAGCTTCTTGCCTATTGCGTCCGATTATACTTGTTCCGTGTACCCGATCAAAACATTAGTGTCTCAAGTCATAGTAGAACATGAGTTAGTTACCTACTATTGTAAATTACATGGATATGAAGAGAAATCCAGAGTGTTTGTGAAATCAGGCGGCGATAGTTCTGAAGCTGGACTTGAAAATGATATAATTGCTGATGATTTTCATCTTGCTACATTGTATAAATCAGTTTTGAAATGTTGATATAAATACATGTTTACCATCAAAGTGCTAAAAGTGGTTAGCTGATATATAACTTCCATTAGTATAGAATTGATGGACAATTTTTCATTTACCATAAAAAGTTTTTTTTCTTTTTTTTTATGTTATAATACCCTGTTTTATAAAAAGAGGAGGATGGAAAATATTATATCAATACGTTTTCATTTTTGTCGGTTTAAAAATCTAACTTTGAATCTTAAGTTTCATTAATTTACAAGTCCTTATACCTATAATAATAATAATAATAATAATAATTCACTTTTCTTTTTTTTCTTTTTTTTCTTTTTTTTTTTTTTTTTTTTTTTTTTTATTTTTTCGCAGAAACACATTTAAAAATATACGCTTTATTGCTTCAATGAACTTTTTTATTAACTAGGCTAACATAGCATATAACACTTATTTACTCAAAATTAAAAAAAAGAAGGGAAAAAAAAGAAAAATTTAATAAAGTCAATCCATCCAGACCATATGGCGAGCAAAAGAAAATCACAAAATAAAATTCAGAGTAGAACCGCTAAAAAGAGAAGACAGGAAGATTTATTATTGTCTCAGAATGGATTTAATGACACCGACGTTACTCAATCATCTACAGAACTAACTAACAATAAAAGAAAACACAATAGATCCACCTCTTCCTGGGATGACGAAGAGCAAGATTATGAATTAAAACCCCGTACCTTGAAGGGGTTTGAAAATTCAGGTTTACAAGAAGGGTTGCCTATTAAAATTGATGGTAAAATATCAAGGACTGTTAGAGAACGAAAGGAAGAAAAGTATGAAGATGAAGATGAACCAGAAATAGAAGATACTGAAGAAAAAGATGAAGATGGAGAAGAAGAAGAAGAAGAAGAAGAAGAAGAAGAAGAAGAAGGAACAAAGGCAGAGGCAGATACTGAGGAAAAAATTATCCAATTAAAGGAAGATATTGCAACATTGGCTGAAAATATTCTAGAAGAACCAGAAGAAAATGTTGAATCATTAACACGTTTAAGGAAAATGACCGAATCTAAAAATCCAAACACTTGTAAATTTTCTATGCTGGCCTTGGTTCCTGTTTTCAAATCCATTGTTCCAGGGTACAAAATTAGGCCATTAACTGAAATGGAAAAGAGGGAAAAGGTTTCTAACGACGTTGCCAAATTAAGAAGGTTTGAAGAAAATTTAGTGGCAAATTATATTGCATACGTCGATAATCTAGCCAAATTAGTTCGTGTACCAAATAATGAGGATCCAATCAAGGTAAACTTAGGAAATTTGGCTGCACATGCCGCTGGCGAATTGACAGGTAGTTTCTCGAATTTTAATCATAGCACTGAGTTGCTTACTTTGGTTATTCGTCGTATCTGTAAACCAGCTATCAGTAAAGATCCATCAGCCCATAAATTGATCAACACTTTAGAAAATTTAATGTACGACGACGATGAAGGTAACGTCACTTTAGAAATTGTGAGAATATTGTCCAAGACTGTGAAGACCAGAAATTTCAATATCGATGAATCTGTCCTAAACATTTTATTATCGATGGATATTTTAGATGATTATGATCCATATGTAGAGGAGGAGAAAAAACTTAAATTAAGAAAAAAGGATAGGGTTCATTTGTCTAAAAAGGAACGTAAGGCAAGAAAAGAAAGAAAGGCTATCGAGGAAGAAATGCGTGTGGCCGAGCAAGCAGTTTCTGCCGAACAAAGGGAAAAAAATCAAGCTGAAATTCTAAGATTAACGTTGTCACTGTACCTAAATGTCTTGAAGGCAAATACTCAAGACTTAATAGGCTCGGTGTTAGAAGGGTTATCTAAGTTTGGTCACATGGCCAATTTTGATTTGTTGGGGGATTTTTTGGAGGTTATGAAAGAGTTGATATATGATGCAAACTTAGAAGATTTGTCCTCTAAAGAGGTGAGAAAAGTTCTTTTATGTATTGTAACTGCATTTTCATTGGTTAACAACCATCATGCAATGAAAATATCAGTAGATCTATCATCTTTTGTAAATGCTTTGTATGCAATATTGCCAAATGTAGCACTTGACGCTGATATAGAATTTTCTTACAAAAGTTTGAGATTAGCTGATCCATTGACACAAAAATTAGTCAAGCCGTCAGTAAATGTTTCGACAAAGGCAGAGCTGTTGCTAAAGGGTCTTGATCACCTGTTTTTTAGATCCAAATCAGGCACTAAGCAAAGAGCAGCTGCGTTTGCCAAAAGACTTTACATTTGTGTTTTAAATACCCCGGAAAAAACATCTGTTGCTATTCTAAAGTTTATTGATAAGCTAATAACCAAATATCCCCAATTGTGTGGATTGTATTCTACAGATGAAAGCATTGGTAATGGTCATTTCGATATGATAACTGATGACCCAACAAGGAGTAATGCGGATGCAGCTATTATAATGGAAAATGTTTTACTAAAATCACATTTTTCTCCATCTGTAAGGGAACTCTCAAAGAGATTGGTACAAAGATCCAAAGAGTCAATTAAATAGGTCTCATAAATGTGCTATTTTAGCCGTCACTTCCACATTGTAATCCTTCTTTACGATATATTTGTATATTACTATAATTAAGTTTAAATATTACTAATACTAATACTAATACTAATACTAACACTAATACTAACACTAACACTAATACTAATACTAACACTAATACTAATACTAACACTAATACTAATACTAACACTAACACTAACATTAACACTAACACTAACACTAACACTAACACTAACACTAACACTAACACTAACACTAACACTAACACTAACACTAACACTAACACTAACACTAACACTAACACTAACACTAACACAACCACCACCACAACCACTACCACTACACTACTATACAGATTTTAGCAATTATTTTTAATTCAAAGTTTTAAATCATTTGTATTCTTAGTAAAAGATTTTTGGACATTGCCATGCACATCAGTTTTTTCACCCTTTTTATTGATAACTGTAACATTCTTGGCTTTGGATAACGTTTCAATAACGTTTTGTTTCTTAGTTTTCTTTGGTGGTTCTTTGGAATTAGTAGCAAATGATTTTGCCCTCTTTCTCTTAACAGCCCTACGCAATCTCCTCTTATCCTCCCTACTCAATTCCTCCTTAGACATTACGGTGCCATCCTTTAATGTAATTTCATTCGTATTTTGTGACTTCCCGACCTTGTATACTTCTTGAGGAGCTAATGTGGATGCAGAGGACAGAGTCAATGGCTGAGCATCTTCCATGGTAATGGCAGCAGTTTGCACTTTCACTTCCAAGGATTTTTCCACCGGTTTAGGAACAAAGTGTGCTGAAGATAAAGAATCCAATTTATACATTAAATCTTTGAACATATTGTTGATTTCATCGTGCGCCTTCTGCATTTCTTCTGTTATTTCTGTTTCTTCAGTAATTCCTTTATAATCGTCTTCGTAGATTTCAGCTAAGGATTTGGAAGATTTTTGGTCACTTAATTCTAGTAATGGTTTTGGATTAAATTTAGCAACATCTGTTAAGAGTCTTTTTGGCAAATCGTCAAAATTATATTCCTTGATTCTTCTCCTAATCATTTCCTCTAAAGATTCTGTTACTTCACTGGTAATTACAGGAACAGGTTTGGATGTCCTATCAAATTCTAAATCTTCGGCTAATAGCGCGTCGTCAGGTCTGTCTTTTGCCTTTACCTCACCCTTTAATGCCCACTTCTTTTCAGCTACAGCTTCTTTTTCTAACTGTGCTATTTGTCTTTGGATTTCAAGTTGTTGACGCTCAAAAGTTGTTAAATACTTACTATCCCTAGTATCTCCCTCTCCTTCGCCATCAGACGAGGCTGCTTTAGCGTCATCAAATAAATCTAACTTAACAGTATTCATAATATTGTCATATTCCTCTTCATCAAGGTCTTTCTCTTTCAAAGTGTCTAAAGTATCTTTTTTAGCTTGATTCTGTATTTTCCGGTTCTTTTTTTTGTTTTTGGTTGGTTCATCGAAAAAGTCATTGTAATATAATGCTTCCTCGTCTTCATCAGAGGGCATGTCACCAAAGTAGTCAATATCCTCTTTTTCTTCTTCATCGTGGGTTTTGTTATTTCCAAAAATATCTTCACCTTTAGCTTCTGCATCTTCCATTTTTCTAGCAAAGTCTTCTGCATTGAAAAATTCATCGTCTTTACTATCCTCTTTATCCTCGTCTTCATTACTTTCATTTTTGTTTTTCTCGATAATACTCGAGATATCACGAGCATCTTGAAACTGATCTTCAGGAACACTACTATCACTGGTATTTTCATCAGAGTTGATCTCACTTAAACCGTTAGTTTTCTTTTCTTCTTCTTCTTCTTCTTCTTCTTCTTCCTCTTCCTCTTCCTCTTCCTCTTCCTCTTCCTCTTCCTCTTCCTCTTCCTCTTCCTCTTCCTCTTCCTCTTCTTCAGAAATACCCTCTTGCCTATCGAGTAATTTTTTTAAATCATTTATTTTTTCCAGTAATGAACTTTGAATATTATCCAAAATGATTTTTGATTGCCACCAAACTTGATTGGCATCTAAACCATCAACGGTAACTTCATCCAAGGGCACCTTAACGGACAGTTGTGTCTTGTATAATTTGATAGTCCTATCTAAATGCTCTTTTACATCGTTTATAGAAATATTGTTTTGCAAGTATTCTTTATTAAACAATGCAGTTGGATCAGCATTCAAAACTTCAACTAGATGTGTCATGTTTCCTTCTATATAATATAGTAAAAAGAGACGAAAAAATATATAAAAAAAAAGAAGTTGTTTCTTACTTCAGATTTGCTCGGTAGTTTTTGTTTCCACTCGTAAGCTACTAAGTAATTTCAAAGGTAAGGTATTTTAATATAAATTGTAATAATGTATAAGTACTTTTTTTTTTTAATAAAAGAAAAAAAATATATATTTTTATTTTCATATTGCTTTAACGTTTCTTTTTTTCCTTTTTTTTTTTTTCTTTTTTTAATTCAGTTATTTATGTATATTTTTTTTTTCGCAAAAAAAAAAAAAAAAAAAAAAAAGCTAGATTGTCACATTTCGTAGAAAATGAAAAAAAAAAAAAAGAAACTTTGTGACAGACGTAAAATACGTGTGTCCTTGGGATTCAAGTCAAAGGAAGAATATTCTCAAAATACCTGTTGCCAGTAGTATTTGCTTATTAAAACAACACATTTAATCTTTAATGTTCATTCAAAGAATCTCTTCTTTAAAAAGAAAATTTTTCTTTAAATGGGCTAGCAACAAACTTCAATGAAAGATTGCAGCACCAATACCTAAAACAGCCAGAACTGCACTGACCACAATAGTCACATGACAAGCAACTCTCTCCCATGGTTTAACTCTTTCCCTACATATCCTTAAATAAAACAGGCATGGTAAAATAAAACAAATCATAAAACATAATCCTGCACCAATAAATGCGATTAGTTTATCGAATGCTGGTAGTTGAATGGAAACTAACAAAAAAATAAGGTTCACCATAAGCTTATTAAATCCGCCCAAGAACAAAGCACCGTAGTATTTAAAAGTCCCCCTTTCAAAGTCAAGCTGAACGTTATGAATACCCATCAATCTATCCAATATAGATACGATTGGCATGGCGTTCAAGGGAGTTTTGGCAATAGGAATTATAGCCATCAAAGCAGAAATTAAAAAGTAAACAAAATTAGGGTACCCTTGAGTCAACAACACACTCTTAGTAACTTCGTCCATGACGCTGGAGCCAAACATTAAAAACCCAAGAATGGCAGTCCCAATATCAGTTACAGATGTTATTGAATAGGTAGTTTTCAAACAGTCCTTAAATTTTTCAGGATGTCTCATGTCTGTTTTCAAATTGGGAAAGATCGCATGGCCACCCCAACAAGCCGACAACAATCCGATGGATAAACAAAAGTCATTAAATGATTTAGGAAATAAGTGTGTTGGCATTGGGTTTATTAAAGATCCTGGCGATGTAGACTTGTAAAGACCACTTAAAAAGATAACAACAACAGTCCCAGTTGTGGATATTATTCCCAACAGTGAAACATTGGATAAAACACTTAACGGAACAAAACTCTGAGGAGCAATAATTAAAAACCCAATAAGCTTGAAAAATGTCACTGAGTATTGAGGGAAAAGAGCATTGAGCGAGTCACCAAATAAAATAAACAAGGAAACACCACTGCCCATCAAGTCAAAAGTAAACAACAAGGAAATTAACGCACGACCCTTAGCACCAAAAGCAGCATATCCTAAATCACCGTACGAAATTAATGTTGGATCAGTGTCTAAACATCTGGACAACAATTCTGCGGTACAAAAAGTGGCGATTGCAAACAGAAATAACAATGGAATACCAACAACCCACCCGGCATATTTCATACCTAGTGGCAAGGCCAACAAGCCAATTCCGATTAAAACATTAACAGAATTGAAAACGGTTTGAGGCGCAGTGGACTGCCCTGCCAACACAGTAACAACGTTTCCGTTCTTGGTTTCTACCTTTTTTAAAACAATAGAGTTACTGTCAAATGGAACAGTGTTAGTAGAACTGGCATTAGCAGCAATCCCGTTCAAATAACCAACATGACTTGTACCGGAAACAGACGGTGATAAACTTGAAACCGCAGAATCGCGATCATCAAAAACTGTTTGATTGCCCGAATGTGATAATAAATCAGAAATCGAAGCTTGGTTCTGCAATAAAGTCCTGTTGTTGGTTGCACCATTCAAATTGCTGTTGCTTAAAGCCAATGATAATCTTCTACCATGTGCACTTGGAGCTAGTGTGTTTGGGTCATATAGTTCATCATAACCATCTTTGAAAAAGGATCTTTCTTTATCGTGATGTAGTTCAACCGATTTAAAAGAATTGGCTCTTTTGAAAGAAGAAGCAAATCTACTCAAAGAATTCGGTCCCTTAAATGAACCAAAAGGTTGATCAAAAATAGAGCCACGTCTGCTTATGTGAATGCCATTATTGCCGTTGTTATTCTTTCTTATTTCTATTGAACCATAAGTGGCATTATTATTGTTATCGGATGCATTTGGATTTGATGAGTTCTCGTTGGTATTCGAAACAACAGAGATCGGAATCGAGATATAATGAATACCGTTGTTATTGTTTTGAGTTGACGATATTGGGTCTGTTTGTTGCCCTTCGATGTCTCTACCAGTCATTTATAGTGATCAAGAGAAAGTGTGAAGTTGTTGGAAAGTGTAAATTACTTTTCTTGTCTTTGCTTTTCCAAAAAAAAAAAAAAGAAAAAAAAAAAGGAACTATAGATATGTATGTGTTACTTAATGCTGTTTTAATTATTATTATATTTTTTTTTTTTTGTTTTTTTTTTTCAACTTGTGTATATTTTTTATAAGGAATTGCCAAAAATGAAGTATATAAATGGTTAAAAGTGCAAATACGTCCAAAAATCGATAGTATGTATTAGATTTTAGTTAAACGGATAAACAAAGGGAGAAGAAGCGAGCAACCACGAAGCGTTATTTTGATTGTTTTTTTTTTGTTTTGTTTTGTTTTTTTTCTTTAATTGGTATTTCTGCTCTATGATTATATTGAAAGGGAAAAAGGAGAGAAAGAAAGAAAGATAGAAATATGGCCTAACTCTGGCTAACAACTTGCAAGTTTTAATCAAAGAAATTTTTTAAAAATAAAAAATAAAAAAAAAAAGGTTATTTCGTTATCTATTTTTGTTTTATTTGTTTTTTTTTTTTTTAAAGTAATAGAGCAAAAAAAATACAACAGCATGTGCTCATTATAATCTTGAATGTTATAACAATCGATCTATTATTTTGTACAAACTTTTCTCAGTTCAAATACAATGTTGATAAAAAAAAAAAAAAAAAAAATCAGAATAAATAATAGTTAAGATAAGTACAGAAAGAAGGGTGTCTCATACTGTCAAAGAAGAAAAAAAAAACAACAACAACAACAACAACAACAATAACAAGATTTCCATTCTATCTTTTTCTTTTTTTTTTCTTTTTTTTTAATGTATTTTATATCAACTAGAAATATATCCTTTGAATCACCCTTGCCACCATCAAAGTGATGGCTTTTGAAATAATATTTATTTATACAGTTAGCTCTTTCCCAAGTAAACATACACATACGTGTATATATTTATATAGAAAAAATAAAAAATAAAAAATAAAATAAAAAAAGCAGACTCATCACAAATTTTTTTTTTCTTTTTTCCTCCATTTCATCTAATATGGTGAAAATCTTCCTCTACTAGAACCACCCCTACCACCTCTGAAACCACCCCTGAAACCACCTCTGAAACCACCTCTGCCGCCTCTACCACCCCTGAAACCGCCACGTTTCATACCAGGTATATTTGTTCTTTTAGAATTAATTTTTAGTTGACGGCCTTTGAATTCGTATCCATCTAAATCTAAAGCTTTGGCCACATCTAAAGGATCTCCAAATTCTACATAAGCATAACCCTTAGGCTGCCCAGTCACTTTATTTGTTAATATGGTAACCCTCTGCACAACACTAACTTTTTCTTTAAACAACTGTTGTAATTCTTCCGGTGTGGTACTATAATCTACATTTCCGACATAAACTGATCTGGAATCAACTTGCTCTTTTGCAGCATAGTCAATTACAGGTTGAGAAGAAGGAGAAGCAACAGTATGGCCAATGACACCTGAGCTAGTTGGAGTCAGGACACCTACAGTGCCCACAGAACCATTACTATTTCCGTCGTTGTTGTGTATCACTGGCACAGAGTCGTGTTGTAGACTGGGTACTGTTGTCCCAATTATGATACCGGAAGCTTGATGGGCATTTTGTTTTTCTAGGTTGGCTATGTCTTGTTGTAATTGTAACAACTTTGCTGTTTCTTCAGCGATGGTACTTGTACGAGTCTCACTATTGCTTAAAAGTTGGCTTTGTTCTTCGGACATAGTTTGAGTATCAAAATTTTGCTGCCTTACAAGTGTATGCCTCTTTTTTTTCCCCTTTTTACTTTTTTCTTTTTTTTTTATTCATTAAACATTATAATTACGATGGGGAAAAAAAAAAAAAAAAAGATAACCAACATTACAAAATTAAACAAATGTAAGCAAGCTTAGAAAAAGGGAAAAAAATAAAAATGAGAAAGAGAAATCCCAGGAATAAAAATAAAAATAAAAATAAAAAAATAAAAAATTATATTACGGAAAAAATGAAAAAAAAAAAAAAAAAAAATATTGTAATGATTTTTAATTTCTTTTTATTTTTTTTTTTATTAAAAAAACATAATGTCCGAATTGAAGCTAATACGAATATTTTAAGTGCACATTCTTTTTTGTTTAACAATGAAAATCAACAAGTTTTAAATAATACATTAAAAAAATTCAATTGATTTATAGCATTCTCCCACTTGTGTTATATTTTAGTATTAAAAATAGTAAAAAAAAAAAAGGATAATTAATATAAACTTTTAATATTTTAACGGATCATATTAAATCGTCTACCATTTTATTCCTAGATATTCTTTTAAAGACCAAACCTCATAAGATTGCCCAGGTAAAAGAAAAAAAAATAACCTCAGAATGGGATTTAAATCTTTTAAATTCTTTCTCCAAAAGTTTTTTGTTTTACAATTATTATTTTTGTTGGCCAAATGTAAAATTGATAATACCGATCCACAGGAACCACCTGAATTCACAACTGTAATAGATTTACTTTCCCAAAATGTTATGTTTTCTCGATTTTTATTACAAGTTCAACGTCACGGATATATAGATTATTTAAATGGGTTAGACAATTTTACCTTATTGGCACCAATAAACTCTGCCTTTACCTATTCAAACTATGAGGATGACTTCGAATTTGATATCGATGAATATATAGTATATAACAATGTTATAAAAGTGGATGAAAATTATAACAGAAACGAATCCTTTTTAATTAAATCCGGTGTTAAAATTCCGTTCATTTGGAACCATTTCTATCAGCAAGAAGCAGATAAGTTGCAAATCCAATTATACAGATCGTCCATTACTGATAAAATTCGTGTTTTGGATTTTAATTACATTCCTACTTTGCAAAATGCAAGTATGCACTCAATAGACAAATTGTTACCTTTAATGCATCCCCCAACTTTACCACAACTTCTTGAAACTTATTCACTAGAAAACCATGGAAATATTAGCTTTATAAAAAAATTTGTTAATGACAGCAAAGAAACTTTTTCTGAGCTATTAAACGATACCACCCTATTGGTACCTTCTGATAAAACTCTAAATAAACAGTTTAAAGATATTGAAGTAAACTATCTTTTGTTAGACGAGAAGGATATTTCAAATCCTTCGTCGGGTTTGGTTTTAAAAGCTGATAGAATAAAGCTACTGGAAAACCTAAACATACTTGGGATGCATGTTGGCCTTTGTAATGTGGATGAGAAAAAAGAAACAACTGTCAAATTTTTAAATGGGAAAAGCGGTAAAATAACGTTTAATGCTTTCCAAAATATTATTATAAATGACGACATGTTTTCAAGTTCAGGGCCTCAAATTACATTTTCTAGCCCCGAGGTAAATGAAATAACGAGCGAAAACGTAGTCTATTTTTTTGATGACATGAGCGACTTGTCATATAATATAACTTTTAATACAGAGAAATATTTGTTAAGTTTGAACGCCTTTGAGTTTATCAATGAACTCTACATTAGACATTTGGAATGTTTAATTAACGACCAATCCTTCAACAGAAATATTACTTTATTTGTTTCTGTTCCCCAAATGAATAAGGGTCTTGCTAACGATGACTACTTAATCAATTCGGGTGCAAAGGCATCGTCAGGCGGATTCACTAAACACCAGTTGATCTACCATTTTTTGGAAGATACTATTTGGTTGAATGAAACATTCCATTCTGACAACTCTCTATTGATGCGAAGTGCAAGACTTGTTAATTCTATGTTCTGCGACAATAATGCTTTGATGGGTGGTAATTGTCAAAAACTAAAACTTTCCAAACTTTCAAATAACAATAACGATGATAATAACGCTATATATCGTGTTAATAATAAAGCCCAAGTTATAAATAACACTCCTTTACAGGTAGGAAGTACTTTGATATATTTGGTAGACAACGATTTTTCATTGCCAGGTAATATTATTCAGTCCGTCAGCTCTTTTTTCCATTGTTCCAAATCTTTGTTGTTCTTAGACCAATTAAATTTACTGGATTTGAAACCTAATAAGCACGGCTATACAATTTTTTTACCTTGCTATGATTCATGGGATGATTTGGAGTTGAATTTGGATTACATCAAAAGTAATGTCACTGCACTAAGTATGGTTATGAAAAATTATATTTTTGAAGGTTTGTTCTACTCTGATACTGAATTGAAAAACTACACTTTTAAAAATCTGTTGGGGGGAAATGTTCAATTAAATGTGGACAGCTGTAACGAAGACACAGTGGATATTTCTATCAGCTCAATCAATACCAATGGCGGCAACTTAACTATTGGTAAGAACAGAGATATTATTTTCGAACAAGGTGTGGTTCATCCCTTAGATAAGCTTTATTTCCCATTAGACTTGGATATCACATTGAGTGCTTTGATCAAGACCACAGGATCTAGTGAGTATTTGCTGTTTTTTGAAAAATTTCCAAACTTGAATGTTATATTTGAACATAACTTGCCAAATTCCATATTAGTTCCAACTGAAAGCTCGTTGCTATTGGACGGTGATGAAATGTCGTTAAACTCTAGCCGCTTAGAAGATACGCTAAAGATGCATATCATTTCTACCAATTCAACCGCAAGCATTTTGAATTGTGGTCGAGACATAATGACTGAATACGGCGAAGAATTGGTATGTAAGGAAGTGTCACCAGGCAACTATTTTATAAAGTTGAAGAATTCGGTGGCTGACAAAGAGGTAAGAGTTTTGAAGAAGGGTTGTTCCACTAATAACAACACATCCTGTATATTTGTTATAGATCGGCCACTTTCATTAAATTGGTTAAATAAAGAAAAGCCCTATCATTTGCACTTACCTTATATTTCATTTGCCATGGGTATAATTATTGGAATTTTTGGCTTGGTTTTCATATATTTCCTGATCATGCATGAAGTTTCAAAAAGGAGCACCTATTCATCCTTGACTCCTATTTTATCGCCATCATCGTCTCACCTGAATACTGAGCCTTCTTTATCAAATGTACAAACTGGAAACAGCGAAATTGATAATGAAGGTGAAAATGCAAATTTAAGGACACCTTTACTTCAAGCACACTTGGCAAGAAGGCCATCGTCTTCGAATAGTAATTACCAAAGCATGATAAACTCCGAAAGAAACCAGGGGTTTGAAAATCATTACTCCCAAAATTCTTTATCTAATCCGATCGAAGTTAGAAAAAAAAGATCTGTTATTGACAGTACTGGTAATGTGTAAGAGTAAGTTTTGTTTATTTGTTTTGCTTACTAAAACAATTATAAATATTATACATGTATTTGCTAGTATTAAGCGAGTAATTATTAAATCAATATATTATTGTATGTGCATTTTTCTTTTTTTACCCCATTTAACTGTTAAATGGGAGAGTATTCTGACTAAACTGATTGCGTCCGTGCAACCATTTCTTGCTAATTTATTAAAATGATTGAAAAATCATTTTTAATTGACTTTTATAAATGTATTACAATTTTACTCTTATTTTTGACAATGTTTCTTATTTATTGTTATTTAAGGATAAAATTTTCAGTTGAAAAAAAGAATATAATTGAGTTATACGGGCAAGCAAATTAAGTTTTATAAAGACATTTTACCTATTCTTGTGTTACTGTCTTCTTAGATCCAATATACAACCAAATTCAGATTGGGAACTAAGGGACTAGCAATATCGGTAGATTCTATATGCTCTTTTTTTTATTTTATTTTATTTTATTTTATTTTATTTTAATTTATTTGTTATTAGAAGAAAAGAATAACTGTAAAAATAGTTTATGCAAAACGTTAGTAGCTACGGATGTTTGATTATAGTGGTTGTTTTCAATTGCTTAATATATTCAAAAAAAAAAAAAAAAAAAAAAAAAAAAAACTTTTCTCTAAGCTGATTATAACTCATTAAAAAATCAATACATTGGTGAAAAAAAAATTCAATCTATACCACCTTTCCTTACAAATCACTTGAGGTAATCATTAAACAAAACACATCACATAAATACTCTATTTAGATGGAAAACAACACAATTAAAGACTCAACACCGGAGAAAATTGCAACAAACTTTAAGAAGAAAGGTTATTTTGATAATATCAAAAAGGAAATAATCAATAATCATAAAAGCATATCGGGCAACCAAACTATACAGGAATATATTACAGAATCTGTAACTAAATTTGTTCAAGATATGGTGTACAAAGATCATTCCTTACTATTTAAAAACAACAAAGCAACATCGATGTCATTAATAGAATCAAAGTATTTCAAAGCAAACAAACCAAACATAGATGAGCTTATAAAGACTACGATCACTGACAATTCGGAAGTTAAAAAAATAATAGAAGCACAGCTTCAAGAGCTTGTAGAGTTTTCGGATCCTAGTAAATAATAGAAAAGATCATCACATCTTTTAGATTTAAATTTACGCCCGCTTCTATCACTGCTTCTATATTTGAATCTATCTCCAATAATACTAAAAACTACCGATGAATTATCATCCACATCTTCTTCATTCCTTTCCTGCTCTGTATGTTTATTACTTGGAGTTTTATCTAATGGCAAACATATTTCAAATACAGTACCATCTTTGGGAATAATTTTTATTTCATCAATTAGTTTGCCCTCACACAACATAATAAAAGATTTCTGTGCTTCCCAAAGAACAATCCCACCGATTCCAGAAACACTTCTGTTCTTTGTTTTAATAACTTTTAAATATGATCCATTATAATCAGCTATGGATAGTTTTTGCAAACAAACATTTACATTTAGCTTCTCTAACGACCGTTTATCAGTAATTCTCAATAATTCTTTTATATATGGTAACCAAAGATTTTCATACAATCCTTTTTTAAGTGCACAAAATTTTGGAAACAAGCGAATATAGTTTTCACTAAAAGCTTCTTTAAGGTATTTATGGCATTCTCCCTTATCATTATCTGTCAAATTCCCTCTTTTGATTTCCTTGTTAATTAAACCATGTGCAATTCTAGCTGTCCGTTTGCATTCAATAATATACTGACGTAACCTCTTTCTAGAGTCATGGTTTAATTTCTTGTAATTTTCTTGTTTCAATAAGGATTTTTTAATTTTTTTTGAGCCTAAACCTAAAAGTTTATTTCCAGTTTTTTTTCTTATATTTTTTCTATTTGTTTTAGATTTTTTTTCCTTCTTTGTTGGTAATAACTTCAAATTTTCATATAATCTTTGTTCAATAACAGATGGATCCTTACCAGAGCTGCTTAATAGATAATCTTTGACAAATGGTTGGATTTTATCCATGGTTACTCTATTCTAAAAAATTTATTTGCTTATCTCTTGATAGTTGCAACGTTGCACTTTTAATCATTAGAAAGTTATTTTTGAAATCTTGCTCAAAAGCAAATAACACATTACATGTACATGAAAAAAAAAGAAAAAAAAAAAAGAAAAAAAAAAAAAAAGGAAAAAAAAAAAAAATAACTAAGAGCGGTTAAAGAAAATACGAAATGAAAGATTATATATATATATATAACCTGTAATTTACAAAGTGGAAACACGTCTAGTAATTAAAGTTTGCATTGTATCTCATAGTTACTTAACACGAAAATTAATTGAAATAAACTTCAATATGATCTTTTCAAATTACAATTAACGACAAATTTGACCAAAGAAAAGGTTAATATATAAGTCGTGTTTCCAATGAAAAATATTATCACATAAAATATGGACATTTTCATTATTTTAGCCAATAATAGAAAAGAAATTAAGTTAAAGAAAAGTAATTACGAACCTTTATTGTGGCGCTGCTAAATTGGGTAAAAAAGATCAACAAATGTATCTAAATTGATGTTTTATATCTTTTAATGTAATCATATATCTTATCCATCTACTATGCTCTATAAATCTCACTATACATATTTACACAAACATAAAGTATCTTTTAATGATCAAATAACTGTTTTTGACGATCAATAAAAATTAAATTTCGGTTATAATTATACCTTATGTAAAAATTCCACTTATGAATTCGATATATAAAGTAGTAGTAAAAAAAAAAAAAAAAACGCCACACCCATACATTATTTTGTGTATTTATTATTAAATACTATTTTGTGTTCGCAATAAAAGGTCTTTTAAGTTTTATTATTTAATAGAAATATTTACTATTTATTTATATTTTAATTATAATAATAATAAATTTATGAATTAAAAATTTTAACATGCAACATATAGTTTTTTAATTATATAATATAAATATTTTATAATTTCTTTATATTATTTTTATTTTAATTTTTAATTAAATATATTGCGAACCAAAATTTTGTGTTTGATGTTATTAGAAATGTGTATCCAATATGTTGAGAAAATAAATGTACGGGTGTGTATATTTATTTTCTATCTGCCTGTTCGTCATATGCATGGCTGCTTCTAAATACTATCTTTCCTTTTATAATATTATATTAATTAAGTTATACGTAATTTATATAAGAAGTCCCTTTTACATAAGCTAAAAGAGACTAAGGTGTATATTCATATTAACAGGTATATTACATAATATGAATCATTCTATTGATCGGTTAGATCAGCTATTCGCTCAACAGGTTATGAGCCCTGAGGCAATACCCGAAGTACTCTACAAATTAAAAGGAAATTCCAACTATAAAAAATGGTGTGACGAATTTACTTATATGTTAACAGCCTTTAACCCATATATTGTGAGTTTCTTGCAAACTGGTCTATTAAACATACCAGACATTAATAATGCTGATACATTTGTTACCACTAGAATGCTTACCACGGCTAGTCGAATTGCAGACATGGCCATCAGAAAATCTCTCGATGAAAATACATTAGATACATATACAGCTGCCACAAATGCTTTTCGGGGCACAAATTATTATCTAAGAACCAAGGCCGGCTGGGATAGCTTGAATGAGATGTATTCCTCCGGTACTTTGAGATCCTACTATGATGCCATGAGCAAGAAGCCTACACCTTATACCTTAACTTCTTCCATTTCGACATGTACTGAAGTTATAAATCATCTAGTCGAATTAGATGACTTGAGAATGACAAACTCAGTTTTATACCAAAGTGCCTTATTTTTAGATTATTGTCCAGCAATTGCTGATATGGTGATTGATAAGTATGGTGATTCCACAGATGTCACTGTTAATCAGATTAAATTGTATTTGACTAATAAGTCAGCAACAAGAAAGAATAAAGACAATGCCATAAATCCATTATCTTCTGCTTTTCTTTCTCAATCTTCAACCCTCAATACATCACAGAAAATCCAAAATGGTGATGCTTTTACTAAGGTCTCAGCCAAAAATCAAAGATATAACAGAGAAACAAAGTATAGGTGCAAGTTATGCGACAAAGATCATAAAACTATCAATTGTCCCGATATTGAGAAATGTAGAGAAATATTACAAAAAACCAAAAGTAGCGCATTCTTCTCAAACGGAAATTCTAAATCCCGAAAATGTGATAATTTTGTCAAATCTGAACCTATTTGGTGTTTAGATAGTGGATGTTCAGCACATATGACTGATAATAGGAGTTGTTTTACAGAACTACTACCATGTAACACAACAGTTAATGGTATTGGTGGAAAGAGATTAACGGCAGAAGGAATAGGAACTGTTAATATAAATGGAACTGTCTTCAGGGATGTTTTATATGTACCTGATCTTCAGAACAATCTAATTTCTGTTAGGAAAATTAGGAGTGAAGGTTATGACATTGTATTCAAGAAAGACGGTACCGTCTGGCTACATGGAAAAGATGTGTTACGTCAGGTTGGTATTGAAACTAAGGGCGGTATTTATTCTTGGTGTGGTGATTCCTTTGCTTTCTGCTCTCTTGCTGCGGACAACCTATCGTTTGGCCCAGTCTCACAAAAGATTGCAGCTTCCTCATCAAGTGCACCAATCTGGCATGCTAAATTAGGACACCCCAGTGTTAAATATTATAATGCCGCTGCCCGGATATTTGGAAAACCAATTTTGAACTCTGAGAAGTATCCTAAATGCCCAACCTGTCAATTGTCAAAAGGTATCCATGACAAGTCGACATCTTCAACCACTACGTATAAACAACCACTGTCTGTCATCATGGTTGATATCTGTGGTGGCTTTCGATATAAAGAACAAACTGAAGCTAGATATTTTCTAACAATAGTTGATGCTTTCTCCCGATATATAACTGTTATATCCTTAAAGCGCAAATCTGATGCCACATCCTCATTGATTACATGGATAACCCAAATTGAGAATTTCTTTGCTGCAAATGGTTACAATTATCGACTTGGTACTATTAGATCTGATCATGGTGGTGAATTTGACAACAATAATTTTCATGAATATCTTCAAAAGAAAGGGGTGAAACATGAATTCACCGTATCACATTCCAGTTATCAAAATGGAATTGCTGAGCGTACACATCGTACTATCGAAGAACGAATGAGAGCATTGATGATTGGAGGAAAGGTACCACCCTATTTGTGGACAGAGGCACTACAAACTTCTGTCTATATTATCAACAGGACACCTCGTCCATTTAACAATAACAAAATACCATACTGTATCTGGTTTAATAAATCTCCCAAATCTATTAATATAGAACATCTACATGTATTTGGATGTGCTGCGTATGTTACATTACCAGAGTCTAATCGTGATGGAAAATTGATGCCAAACTCTATCCTTGGTGTTTTTGTTGGTTATGATAGCTCTCACAAAGCCTATAGGATTTATCATATTGATAGTGCTAAGATTTTTGTTGCAGCTAATAGAGATATTGTTTTTGATGATACTATGTTTCCATTTGCCTACTCATCTGACTCGTCAAAAGCCTATAATTTTGCTGATTCAAAAGTTACAGGACCCCCTAAGTATCCATCTATTGGATCAACCCAAACTAATTCATCTATTAATCCTAGTATGGCTAGTAAAGGAACTTACCTACCACCAATGACATCTATGATAAACAATATCAATACCTCATCTTTATCGTCTGACTCAGACGGGGATATAATTCTACCAGATGATAAAAAGACCTTTGACTCATTACAGAATAACAAAATTGCTAATACAACCAATTCTGACTTAGTTCCCTTAGCAACAAACTCAATTATTCATCGAATGCCTGATGATTCCCCAATGCCGTACATCGGACATCAGCCTGTTGAAAGTACTCAAACTGGGTTAGATACCATTCTCCCTCCTAGGCAATCATGTATTGCTGCAAATCCTATCAAACAATTATCAGTTCTCCCAACCAATTATGAAACTGGTGAACATACCTCTAAAGAAAAATTAGCTTCCTTGGACAGCCTTGTTCCCTTCTCAAACAGTTCATCCTTGCCTGCTACAGAATCATCTGAATCCATTCCTTCTCCTGATTTTTCAAAACTATTACCAGACTCGCAGAAATTACTAACCACTTCAGTTCAACCACTTGAAGTTGGTGAAGCAACAGCTCCTTTCCTTGGATCGTCATCAGTGGCTCCCTTTTTCATTCCCCATGGTGGGAATACACCACTTACCTCTCAGCTTTTGGATCTTGCTTTACCATCTACTTCTATATCTTCCTCACCATCAACATCAGAAAATTCCTCTTCGACTGTACCATCACTAAATGAATTACCATTATTACCAGCTTCAACTGGAACAACAGATTCCTTAGTCCATACATCGCCTGACGTTTTTGATCAGACTGAAACCAACGCTACTGAGGGTTATTCATCCACTGCTATTAAACGTTCCCATACAGCAGCATTTCCTGAGCACTCTAATATTGCTTTATCTGCTATGGCCTATTTTGGAACCCATGATGATAAAATACCACAAAACTTTAGTGCTGCATTAAAAGGTCCAAATGGTAAAAAATGGAAAAGTGCGTGTCAACAGGAATTAAATTCGCTTGTTGAAAATCACACGTTTGATTTGGTTTCTCCTCCATCCGACACTAAAACTATAGGTTCTCGTTGGGTCTTTACCATTAAGGATTCAGGGTTGTACAAAGCCCGTTTAGTTGCCCAAGGTTTTACACAGCGTGCTGGTATTGATTACAATGAAACATTTGCTCCTGTTATTCGTTATAGCAGCGTTCGTTTGTTTCTTGCTGTTGCTGCATCTCGTGGTTTCCTAATCCACCAGATGGATGTAACCACGGCATTTCTAAATGCACCTATTGATACACCCATATATGTCCGTCCTCCTGTTGGTTATCCACATGCTCCTGGCATGGTGTGGAAATTGAATAAAAGCTTATATGGTTTGAAACAAGCGCCTCTTCTTTGGAACCAAACTATAGCTGGAAAATTAGCCCATATAGGCTTTACAAAACATCCATCTGAGCATGGGTTGTTTGTTTGTTGCAATAACTCCGATGAAACTTTTGTTGCACTCTATGTTGATGATTTATTGATTGCCGGTAGCTCTTCTGCTAATGTTTCTAAAGTCAAGCATTACTTGTCCGAGTGTTTCCAGATGAAAGATCTTGGACCTGCTTCAAAATTTCTTGGTATGAACATAACGCAATCTCCACAAGGAATTTCGGTCTCTCTATCCGATTATATTTCAAAATTGCTTGTTGAATTTGGACCTCCATTTAAACCCATTCATACTCCACTAGATAAACATGCCGATTTATTTTCTTCAATTGAACCTCCAACTTCCGATATCACTAGATTTCAAAGCATGGTGGGAAAACTGCTATTTGCTTCGAATACTGTGAGATATGATATTGCTTTTGCTGCTTCATTTTTATCTCGGTTTCTCAAATCGCCTACAAATGTGCATCTGAAAGCTGCTAGAAGAGTTGTTGACTATCTAATTACTACTAAAGATTTTAGTCTCACTTATAAAAAAGGTATTCCGTCTCATCTTACTGTCTACAGTGATGCATCCTATGCCGATGATAAGACGGATATGCATTCTACCTGTGGATACATCACAGTTTACAGTGGTGCACCCATTACGTGGAGTTCCAAGAAAATTAAAGTAATGTGCTTATCTTCTACTGATGCAGAATATATATCCATGAGTGAAGCGTGTAAAGAAGCATATTGGTTAACTGACATATTTAATGGCCTGAACATTGAAATACCATCTATTGATTTGATGGCTGATAACACATCTGCAATTGCACTTGCTAAACATCCAACACAACACAACCGTACAAAACACATTAACGTAAAATATCACCACATAAGAGAAGCCGTTGAAACCAAAAAGGTAAACATTCAATTTTTAAAAACAACAGAACAACCAGCTGATATGATGACCAAACCTCTCTCAAGAGCTTTACACGAAAGATGCCGTGACACCTTTATTACTACTTAATACTATACAAAGACTATGATAATATTAAGTAAGGGAGAGTGTTGAGAAAATAAATGTACGGGTGTGTATATTTATTTTCTATCTGCCTGTTCGTCATATGCATGGCTGCTTCTAAATACTATCTTTCCTTTTATAATATTATATTAATTAAGTTATACGTAATTTATATAAGAAGTCCCTTTTACATAAGCTAAAAGAGACTAAGGTGTATATTCATATTAACAGGTATATTACATAATATGAATCATTCTATTGATCGGTTAGATCAGCTATTCGCTCAACACAATATTGATAAATAAATGTATGGGTGTGTAATTTTTTTTTTTATGGATTCTTTCTTTACTTATATATGTTGAGCAAATAGCTGATCGGACCGATCAATAGAATGTTTCATATAATGTAATATACCTGTTAATATGAATAATACACCTTGGTCTCTTTTAGCTTATGTGAAGAGACCTTTTATATAACTTAAATAATACTCTGTTATATAAGGAAAGATAAGATGTATTCATCTGGTGATTGAATATCCTAGCATGATACCATAAGCAAGAAGCCTGCATCCTATATATTAACTTGTCCTATTTCGACATGTACTAAAGTTATTAACTACCTAGCTAAATTAAGAGGTTTAAGAATTGTAAATCCCGTTTTATTCGAAAGTGCTTTGCTTTTAAATTATTGTCCAATAATTGCCGATATGGTAATTGACGGGTATGATGATTTCACAGCTGTCACTGTTAACAAAATTAAATTGTATTTGAGAAGCAAGTCGGCAATAAGAAAGAGCACTACTCTCTGTGTTCTTTCCTCAGTCTATAGGCATTACTATGTCTCCAAAGAATCTAAATAGTGATTTTTCTTTTTGTAAGATTTCAGACAGAAAACAAAGGAAAGAATAGTGCAAGAAAGAAACAAGGTGTAGCTGTGAAATATGTGACAGAGATCATAAAATCATTAACTTTCCTAATATTGAGAAATGTAAGGGAATTTTACAACAAAATAAAGATACTGCCCTTTTTTCAAATGAGAATTCATAATCTGCAAAATATAATATTGATATCAAAATTAAACCCATTTGGCTTCTAGATAGCGGATGTTCTATATGTTATAACTGACGATAGTTTTTTTTTTTTTTTTTTTTTTTTTTTTAGCCTTCTTTGTTAAGGATTTACCTATCGATTTTATTAGTCTCACTTCTGTTCAATACGTTTTATGATATTATCACATGGTTATATTATGTATAATATATAATCTGTTATATGTTAAATTAAGGGTAGGAATATGTGTAACATTATTAGGTACAATACATAATATGAACGATTTAACTGACTGTATAAATCAATTGTTTATTCTATAGCGTGTTTACATTCTATAGTTCTTAACTTTCTTGTAAAAGGATAAATTTTTACGTACGTTTTAATTAATATGCATTGTTATAATAATAAATACGCATAGAAAATAAAATAGCAGTTAAATGACAAGTGAAAGATTAGCCGGAGATATGAACCCATACATTTATTTTATCAATATTATTTTAGGAATTTTTTTTTTAAAATCCTACAGCACAAAAAAAAAAAAAAAAAGTGTAGGATTGGATTGTACCTACCAAAATTTTTGTATTTAGTATAGAAACACATATAGTGAATATAAATTTCTATGAACTCAACTGATTTTGTCACCACAGAGGGTGTTAAATCTAATGGCTTTTCAATTGCTGAATATTTGCAAAGCTATTTTCCTCAATTAGATGGTACGCACTTTGAAGTTTTCCATTTACAATCACCTTCCTCGGAAGTTGAATCTTTATATTATAATGTTGGTGACCTTAATGATAATGCCACTCAGGACACCGTTGTTAAAGCTGAGCATTTTATTGCCGTGAGCTGCAACAAAAAAATTTTTTTTGCTATTGATATTTTAATTTATCTACTTATTAAAGTTGCCAACTCTAATCCTTCTAAAAGTGGAAACGTCTGTTCTGAAGAAGTTATTGTGGAATTGGAAAGACATCTCTTTATCTCTAAGGCAGATACAAATGGTTATTGTGATATAAAATTAAGTACGAAGAATATTACTCGAGGTATCCTAAATTTTTTGCTTGATATAGAAGTTCAACACTATTTAAAAAATGTTATCCGCTTGAGGAAAAACAATTACGCTGGTTATGATAAAAATAATTTCATTACTAAAAATACAAGTACTAAACAGGCATTACAGATTTTGGCACAAAGGTTAGACAATAGAAAAGATCTATGCCCAGAAACAGCTTCAAAAGTGTCGCCTCCATTTACAACTAATTATGTGCTGGCAAATGGCATTCAAAACAAGATTATGACAAAAATATCTTTATTTACGAGACCTGAGCCACAATACTTATTTTCTGAGTCATCTAAAAACCGTAATAAACACATTTTATCGGGAGACCAACTATTGCATTGGTGGTTATCAATAATCGATTCTTTATTGGATAATTTCGAAACGAGTGGTAGTTTTAGCGGTGATAACACCATTAAAGCTAAAGTTAAAATTCCTGGGGAGGATGATTCTATGATTTATAAACGTTATATTTGTAAATTAAAACACAGAGATATCTGGGAGGTCGGTACAATATATGGGGACAAAAATGATTTGTCACATATGGTTATTCCATTGTTTCCCGATGATCCCAAAACCAGATTCATCAGATCAAACATTGAGGAAGGAAGAGATGGCTTAAAGTTAAAGGCTTTTTGGAACGAATTACAGGGAAGGCAGGAGTTTAACTTGGGTATTGTAGTTGGTGTAATAGGTGTAAGTGGTTTATGGAAGAAAAAATTAAGTGAGGATACCTTAACCGACTATTCAATATACATACCACCAACAAAAAAAAAATTTAAGAATCTCAAAAGATATGTTATTGGAGAAGAATATGACACGGCAGAAGGTGCATTAGACTCATATTCTAATTTAAGTGAGTATTATAGGAAGTTAAGCCTGAATCCCATTTCAATTATTGGTACGTATAAATATTCTGCTGAAAAGGTATACGATGGCAGTAGTATAGTAAATCCTGTTGTAATAAACAATCTTAACTCGTTGGTCGTCCATAGAAAAAAGAGATGAATTAAATTTTATGTATTCTTTAGCATAGGGGGGGGGGGGGGGTCATTAAAATGAAAAGTAAAAATTTTACCAGTGATAACGATAATAATCAATAATGTAAAGTTATGATGAGCAATTTTTTAATTTTTGATATTTATCTTTGTATATTGTCGGATTTTATTGTAAATAACTCTAAACTTTTGATGTTATGTTGTGTAAGATATGGCATTTCATTTTGTTTAGTCTTGGATGAACAAATAAACCAATGATTTTTCTCTAAAATGTAACTCCTTCAGAAATCTATGCAGATACTGAGAGAACGTTCCTATATAATTTGGAGAAGAAAGGGGGCAGGAGGGAATGAACCAAAATCATTTGCCAACCTTGTTTATTAATTTCCGGACTTGTGAAAAAAAATTGTTGTTGTTTTTGTTGTTTTTTTTTTTTTTTTTTTTTCTGATCTGTAATATCTTTTATTTCTGTTTACGATTTCAACCACATTTAACATTTTTGTTATTTTCACATCTTTTTACTAGAATTTTGCCACTATACCATTTGTTAATTCTCCATTAGTATCGTTAAATATTTTTTTTCTGTTTTCTTCTCTCTTTTTTCTTTTTTTTTTTTTGGTTATTTTTCACAACTCTTTTTAATATCTTGAAATTATCATCACTGTTCTAAGCACTTTACTTTATATAAATCTGGATAAACAAACTAATAGAAAAAAAAAAAAGAGAAAAGAAAAAAAGAAAAAAAGAAAAAGTTCTAAAAACAATGGCGAGTTTGGAAGATCTGATCCCTATAGTTAATAAATTACAAGATGTTATGTATGATGCTGGGATCGATACTTTAGATCTACCTATTTTAGCAGTTGTTGGTTCTCAATCTTCTGGTAAATCCTCCATTTTGGAAACTTTGGTGGGTAAAGACTTTTTACCAAGGGGAACAGGTATCGTTACTAGAAGACCTTTGGTCCTTCAACTAAATAACATTAGTGAAGATTCGCCACTTATTTATGAATACGATGAGCAAGTTTCATCTAACAATGATGATAATGATGATGATAATGATTCAAATGACCAAAACGAAGAAAGGGAAATTACTTTAGAGGAGCATTTGAGAAAGAATATTTCTACTTACAAGCCTGAAGTAAAAAACGAATGGGGTGAGTTTTTGCATATTCCAGGGAAACGATTTTACAAGTTTGATGATATCAGAAAGGAAATTGAAAGAGAAACCTCCAGGATTGCTGGTAAAAATAAGGGTATTAGTAGAATTCCTATCAATCTAAAAGTTTTTTCGCCACATGTTTTGAACTTAACTTTGGTTGATCTACCAGGCATCACAAAGGTTCCCATTGGCGAACAACCTCCAGACATTGAAAGACAAATCAAGAACTTAATTCTGGAATATATAGCCAAACCAAATTGCATAGTCTTGGCAGTTTCGCCTGCCAATGTGGACTTGGTTAACTCCGAGTCGTTGAAATTGGCGAGAGACGTTGATCCTTTGGGGAAGAGAACAATTGGTATTGTTACAAAGTTAGATTTGATGGATCCTGGCACTAATGCATTGGATATTCTATCTGGTAAAGTTTATCCGTTAAAGCTGGGATTTGTTGGTGTTGTGAATCGTTCTCAACAGGATATTCAGCTAAATAAAAGTGTTGGAGAATCTTTAAAAAGTGAACAAGAATTTTTTGATAGGCATCCTGTATATAGAGCTATTTCCAATAGATGTGGCACTCGTTATTTGGCAAAACTTTTAAACCAAATTTTGATAAACCACATTAGGGAAAAATTGCCAGACATCAAGGCCAGATTGAACACTTTGATTAGTCAAACTGAACAAGAATTGGAGATGTTTGGTGGTGTTGATATTATTACGAGGGAAAATCGAGCTAGTTTAGTTTTACAATTGATGAACAAATTTGCCAAAAACTTTATTGCATCCATTGAGGGTACATCTTCTGAAATCAGCACCAAAGAATTGTGTGGTGGTGCAAGAATCTATTACATTTATAACAATATTTTTAGAAAATCATTAAACTCCATTGATCCTACTTCGAGTTTATCCATCAGAGAGATCAGAACAGCTATTAGAAATTCTACCGGTCCCAGACCCTCTTTGTTTGTTCCGGAATTAGCATTTGATTTACTGGTCAAGCCTCAAATCACGCTGTTATTAGACCCATCACAAGTTTGTGTTGAACTAGTTTATGAAGAATTGACGAAGATTTGCCACAGCTGTGGTTCCCCAGAACTAACTAGATACCCCAAATTGCAGGTTCGTCTGGTGGAGGTTGTTAGTGAATTATTACGAGAGAGGTTAGGACCTACTCGTTCGTATGTAGAAAGTTTGATTGACATCCATCGTGCCTATATCAACACTAATCATCCAAATTTCATTAGTGCTACAGTTGCGATGTCTCAAATAGTTGAAGACCGAAAAAAACAAAGACAGGCTGCTGAAAGGAAAATTAAAGATGAAGATAGAAAGAGAACACAAACAGAATCATCTAAAAACCCTACTGGTGAACGCAGTGACAGCATTGACAATAATTCCAATGCCAGTGATTTAGATGATGCGTCGGATCCTCCACAATTGCCCACTGCTGATGACCAAAAGCCACCAAAGGACTCGTTTTTGAACTACTTTTTTGGCAAAGACCAACAAAAATCGCAAACCAATTCTAACCTGTCCAGAACAACTTTAACTGGATACGAAGATTATAATAGAAATAGCACTTTTGGTATGGAAAGCTTGGATTTGAGCCTAAGAAAGGATGATGATGACGGAGAATATCAGTTAACCGAGAGAGAGGAGTTGGAATGTGAATTGATTAGAAGATTGATTGTTTCCTATTTTGGCATTATTAGAGAAATGATTGAAGACCAAATTCCAAAGGCTATTATGTGTTTATTAGTTAATTATTCGAAGGAAATTGTTCAAAACAGATTAGTTACCAAATTGTATAAAGATGAGTATTTTGATGAACTGTTGATGGAAGATCAAACATTGGCTCAAGAAAGAGAAAGATATATTGCTTTATTAAAAACTTACAAGGAAGCTGCTAATATTATTAGTGATATTTGATTGCAATTATTAAGTTTTCTGCATTTTTTTACTTATATATATATATATATATATATGTATGGCATATTTATCGAACAAGTTATAATTTATTATTTTTTATATATTCTACCATTTTATCTTTTTTTTTTTTTTTTTTTTATCTGCCTTGCAATAATAATAATGATAATAATAATAATGATAATAATAATAATGATAATAATAATAATAATAATAATAATAATAATAATAATAATAAGTAGTAGTAGTAGTAGTAGTAGTAACAATGGTAATAAGCAATGAAGTTAAATCCAAAGATAATTGTAAAAATGAGTACATTATTATAATAATGAAATCTACATACGCTGTCTCCCTCTCTCTCTCTCTCTTTATATATTATTATTTTTAGATATTTTCGTATTCTTCTGGGTAAAAAATCAGACGTTCGACACCATTGCTTGTTAATATAACCATTCTAATAACACCGCCAGAAGAACCATCCCATTTTATAGCTTGGGATAAAGAGTGTTTAACGAAATTAACAGTCTCTTCTTTAGTCATATCCTCCTTAAAATTTTTATCACAATAACCATAGATAAAAGCCGACCCCGAACCAGCAATAGCATATGGTTGCTTATGAATAGACCCGCCTAAAGGTATACTGTAAACTTCGCCCTTATTTTTCGCATCATAACCAGCCACAATTATTCCAGCACTTAAATTATCTTTATTTTCATAACACAAAGTTTGGAAAATAGAAGCGGCCGTCTTAGTAGATGGCTCACCAAATTGAGTGGTGTATAAATCTAAATAATATTGAACAATATCAGCAACTGCTTGTGTATCCGCAGCGGAACCAGATCTACAACACCAGATTTTATCATGAACTCTGGTTAGTTTATCTGTGACACGGTTAGCAATGTATGCACCTGTGGTGGTACGTGAATCTGCACCTAAAATGACACCATCTTTAAAAGTAACAGCCATGATAGAAGTACCCAAGCTGACTTCACCTTTTTTCAAATGCTGTATGTCAACACTAATTCCATTCATATTTTCTTGTTTTTTCCTTTTCTTTTTCTGTTGAGTTGACTTGGATTCACTTAGATCTAATTGTATGTTTGGTCTATATACAATAAGTGGTTCTGTTTAAGTTCTTATATATATATCTGATTATATAATAAATATATTAAAACGTTTCCTTTGCCAAATTGAATTGTCCGTTTATAATTTGTTTTCTTTCTTCTGTTGTTGGAAGTAAAGAGAATTGGATATGCATTTTATGTTAAGATGTAAAGATTCAAAAATTCATGAAAGAATTAAGTGAAAGAAATCACTTAAAGTTATTATTTTGCCACCTTTTTTTTATTTTTTTTTTTTATTTTTCTTTGAAATTTTAGGGCCAAAAATTAAAATATTATCATACAGTAAAATAAAGCACGAAATAATTATTATACCGAGGTTCCGTTAGATCCTTTTTTTTTTCTAAAATTTTCTAAAATTTTCTAAAAAAAGAAAATATTACAAATTTATAACAAGTAAAACGCACAATTCATAGCTTTCTTATTAAACAAAGTAGCTTAATGTTCCCCATCTTCAGGTCTTAAACGAACTGAATTAATGTTTAGAAAAGTGTCTGACTTTTGTAATCTTGTAGGAGACCTATTCTTGATTGGTGAAAACTTGTTTTTAATTGTCGAATTTAGAACACTAGAACTTTTAATTGGACTTGGAATAGCTCTTAAAGATGCTTTTTTATACCTATTTTTCATGGCTGACATTCTAGTTTGTTTTATACGTTCACTCATAGGTATACTAGACGTAGTCCTACTTCGTGGTTTTGTTGGTGTTTCAAAATATTCACGAGGAATTAAACTAGTGTCATAGGTGAGATCGTTTTCTTCTCCTTCCTCTTTTTTCCCCTGGCCACCTGTGTCTGAAATTGGGGTACGAATAATCTTTTTCTCTTTTGTTTTTTCTCTCCATATCATTAAAGTAGCCCGTAATGTGGCCCTATCCCACCTTTTAATAAATGCGTCTGCGGTTTCATTTGTACTAGCAACTTTTAAATATTTCACGGTCCAAACATTCAAATAAGCTCTCTGTAATGTCAATTGTTTTTTCTCATTTAAAATACCTAAATAACCCAGTAAAGATAATGTGTTGGCATATGTATTTTTCCATGCTATAAAAAAATTCATCAACAAAAAATATCTTCTTGATTCATCTGCTAGTAATTTATATTCCTCGCTGTTTAACTGCTGCTGTTTAATGATACTAAAAACTCTTTTTTTCTGAAAGTTGTTGGCTAAAACATCTGCATTTTTTCTCAATTCCACCTGTTTTAACATCTTGGATATCCATAATTGGAAAATTTCCTGTTTTTTAAAATTCTGCACAGTTTCCAAATATTCATTTAAAAGCACCATATATTTTAAATCTCTGATGTCATTTTCCTTTTGTTTCCATAATTTAAAGTATTTCCTAGAAATTGAATTGCTGATCGGCCTATTTTCAATAAATAGTCTTTCTTGTTCATTCACTTCTTTTATATGTCTTATGCTGTTTTTTAACACGTTGATAGATCTCAGCATAATGAAAAAATTACTCTTCTCATAATTATCTTGTATTAAATCGTATTTTTTTTTGAAAATTGAAAAATATTTCCAACGCAATTTTTTGGATAAAAATTTATCAGCTTTAACATAGCTATCTTGATAAAAAGCCAACTTGTCATGCCATGTGGCGAAGTATTCATCCAACAAGACATTCTCTTTAAGAGCTAGTTGACTTTCCAAGATCAGTTCATCTTTCCATCTTTGAAGCATTTTGTTTAACAGGTTCGGTCTTAGAACGGTTGCCTCAAAAAAATTAGATATGCTCACCAAACGCCATTTTTTGAAAAATATTTCTTTTAATTTGGCAAAATAAATAGTGTCTGCTCGAGCATAATCATCAACTTTCAGGACCCAATTCTCCATTATTTTCAAACATTTTTCTTGGGATTTTTCAAAAATCAGATTCTCCAATTTCTTGCAGTCGTTACTCTTTTTCAGCCATACATTTAAAAAATAATTCTTTTTTAAAAAAATATTGTACTGGTATCTAACTTGACTTATTTTAAGTTGCACATTATAACTTTTTATCCAGACCCCCATGTATTTTTCCATTATGTATGATCCAGATATTTTAGTCAACTGTGATTCGTTTGATCTTAACTCCTCAAATCTCAGTTTCCAATTCTGGAAGGCATTTTGCAATATTTGCCCATTATTGTGATTTTTTGATATCAATAAATTCTTTTTATCATTAAAATATTTATTTTTAATAAGTTTAAAAACAAACTTTCTATACTTGTTTTGAATGATTGCATTAAACTTGACTAAAAGATTACCATTTAACTTCCATTGTTTGAAAACCCTTTCCATTAATTTAATATGACGAAAACTATCTGCATTTTTGTTCATGATTTCTATTTTTTGTTTTTTCACACTCATCCTATTGAAAACATGTTTATTCAAGAAAAATGAGTCTGAAAACGATAGTGCCTTTGAATAGAGTTCCGTCCGATCTAACCAGTTATCCAAAGCTTTGGAACTCAGTATAAATTTTCTAAAATCATCAGCTTCCTCGTTTAACGTATTTTCATAATTGGCTTTCTTTATCCATATATTTAAAACTTTTAACTTCATATTGCTGTACCATATACGTTCTAGCCTAATAAGCTGAGCAATAATATCCGTTTTGAGAAGCCATCTATGAAAAACTTTATTTTTAATACGCAATTTCCCGTTGAACATAAAATTGGCCAGTTTCATATAAATATTTGTTGGTTCAAGCAAAAACTTATTCATTAAAAGATT
The DNA here is from genome assembly GCF_020623625.1 of Saccharomycodes ludwigii. Classification (NCBI taxonomy): domain Eukaryota; kingdom Fungi; phylum Ascomycota; class Saccharomycetes; order Saccharomycodales; family Saccharomycodaceae; genus Saccharomycodes; species Saccharomycodes ludwigii. The sequence continues at coordinate 616,530 of NC_060205.1, forward strand.
CATTTCCTTATTTATTTCATATCCGACATATTCTTTTATAAAATGATAGTATTTGTCTTTATAAAACAGGATATTTTCATCTAAAAGTATTGAAATGTAAATCTGGAATATCTTTAAAAAATCTAATGAACAATGATTTCTTAGCAAAAGAACTTGGATTTTGTTGTATATTTTTTTCAAACTTAACTCAATTTGTTGCAGTGTTGATGGTATTTCGGTATCAGAGGGCAATCTCTTGGTTATGTTATTTGAGGAGGTATTTTTCTTATGGAAAAGTTGTGTAATGTCTTTTATTAATAATGAGTCGGTAGAATGAGACAATATATCCGTTACTAAATCGCTCTGCAGATTTTCAATATCATTTTCGTAATTCAGAATATTATTGGTGTGATTATTATTATTATTTTCTGGAATAATGTTATTCGAGGCCAAGAGTTGAGCTGTACATTCTTCTTCTTCTTCTTCTTCTTCTTCTTGCTGTTGTTGTTGTTGTTGCGACATAAGCTTGTTAATTATTTGAATATTTTATCAGTAAAATGCAAGGGTATTATTTTCCTTTTTCTTTTTTTTTTTTTTTAAGTTAATATTTATTGTATTAGTGATCCATTTTACAAATTAAATAAAATTGAAACGTGTTTCCTTTTGTTTTATTAAGTTTCAAAAATTACTAAACAGATTGTGAATTTCATATATTTAATATCATTTTATTAAAAATAAACAAAAAATGTTTACATAAGTTGTAAAGATTCGGGTAATCCAAGCCACCAAATGAAAGAGAAAAACAAAAAAAACCTTTTTTTTTTTTCAATGTTTTTTGAATGCGTTGTCTTGTTGGTTATAGAATATTTCCATATGTTATAAATTTTAAAACTTACAAATATATAAAAAAAATCCAGGTAAAAAAAAAAAAAAACAGGTATACACACACAAAATGCATTTTGTATGGTTATTCATAATTAGTATATTTTGTTCAATTTCACAATCACAGGAATTAGCACAACAAAAATGGGAAAATCTTAAAGTAATTAGAGCGTTTGATTTAAGTAAAGGCCATACCATTGAAAGATTACAATTGCTTATAAAGAATGTAGGAAATGAACCGTTATCTGAGTTTTGGGTTCCGATTGATGGCGATGTCTACAACAAAACCGCATTTTTCACAGCTATTTTACCTGATAGTTCGGCATTCTTGGAATCTGGTTTATCTGGTGAACATTCAGAAACAGTCACCGTTGATGGTGTTGCTTACTACTACGGGTTGGTATTTTTACCAACTCCTATTGAGAGTGGTGAAACTGTACATATATCAATTGTCCATACTTATAACAGTATTGCTAAACCTTTCCCTGAATATATCGATATGGGTGCAGACCAAAACCTTAAATTAACTACTAATTTGTACCCAAATTCCTTCTATCCTACTTTAGAATACACTTTAGTACTTGCTGGTAGTAACGATATCAAAATAAACAAATTGCCAAAAGAAGCAAGTGATCCTTCCTTGATTTCTAAAGATGAAACTAAAACCACTATTGGTCCTTTCACAAGCATTAGCCCTTTGAAAACATCCAAGATTGACATTGTATACTCCCGTAATGCTCCAATTTTAAGATTTTCAAATTTGAAAAGAGAAGTTTGGGTATCACAATGGAGCTCTACTGTTCAATTTGAAGAGCATTATGATGCTATCAACGATGCAGCTAAATTAAAGGATGGATTTGTCAGAGCCACTTGGATGAGTAAACAGTTAGCTGTTGTCCCTAGAAGCCACTTGGCTGCATTTGATGTTGAACTACCAGCTGATTCCTCTGCCCATTATTATACTGATGCTGTTGGTATGATAACCACTTGGAAAAGATTTGGTGATCGTTTACTATTAAAGCCTAGATTTCCATTATTTGGTGGTTGGAAATCAAATTTTACTCTAGGATGGACCAATGATTTGTCTCAATTTTTACATACAGTGGATAACGAAGAAGGTATCTATCTATTATCCATCCCGATCTTGAATGGTCCTGTTGATTCTACTTATGATCAGATTGATTTATCTGTGTTTTTACCTGAGGGATCTGAAGTTTTGGATGTTACTGCACCAGTTAATAATCCTAAAATCACCATCGACAACAAAAAGTCCTATTTTGATTTAAAACAAGGGCATGTTAAAGTCACTGTTGAAATGAAGAATTTAAATGACGGCTTATCACAAGGAACCATATTCGTTAGATATAAGTATAACAAAGATAGCTTTTACATGAAACCTCTATCTATTGGTATGAATGTCTTTATTGCGCTAATAGCATTTTTCATAATGAAACGCATCGATTTTAGTATTGAAAAATAAAGGAAAAAAAAAAAAAGGAAAACCAAGAGAGAAAGAAAACTAACAAAAAAAAAGTTTCTTTGTAGATGCTTTAGATTAAATTAAAACACATAAGTATATATACGTAATATATATATATATATATATATATATGTATATACCAGATACTAAGTTTAAAATTAATATTAAAAAGAAACAAACATCCATGCTTTTTATTATTCAAAAACACCAAACGTATCAAACTTTTATACAAATGTCTATCTATTTTTATTATACTTATAAATATCATATACCTCTCCAGATTTGTTTTTCTAAAATACCGGACAAAGACTTTCTAGTATTTGCTTCATCTTTTATTATACCCATGTATTTAAATTCAGTTACACATTGAATAAACCAAATTAAAGCCAATTTGTCAAAAAATAATTCTTTATCGTTATTATTTTCCTCAAGAAAATTTTTTAATATATCTATTTGAAGATAAGTAGCATCATTATAGTCCTCATTATCTTTATAATTATTAATGTGACTCATAATATATTTTAAAATAACATCCTTGGGCAGACACGTTTTAAATGCAACATAAAAATCATAGATATTGAAAAATGCACTGGCCTCTCTATATAAGCTGAAAAAATAAGTCGATGGTGGATCCATGACATGTGAAAGTGAAAATAAATTTTCATCATTTGTATCTAAACCAAGGACTTTTATTGATGGAATCAATCTATCACACGATAAAAGATCATCCTCTATGTTGCTCCTCATTTTAGGGAATAAATTTTCCGAAAGTAAATCACTTTTATTGTCCAGCATAAACAACTCTTGACAAATAATTTCCACGTTAGGAAAGGCCAACTTTTCTTCAAAATTTGCACACTCTGGCCAATTGTGTACTAAATAATCAAGTATTTTATTTTCACCCTTATTATTTTGCAAAAGTAAATTATAATAAATTTCAATCAGGTTATAATTGGTGATATGCAATTCAGTTTCTAGGATATTTTTAACTTTAAACAAATATTCTGTTCTAGGATTTTGGCTGATTAAAAGTTTTGCAAAAAAGTCTTCTAATGCATTGTGCTTGTTCTCTAGCAAATCCAAAATGTTCTCAGAGGGTTCGTGGGTTTCTACCAACTTTTCAATAAACTTTTGAAAAGTTTTACATTTGACCAATTCTTTAACATAATTTTCGTTAAAAAAAACCAAATTGGGAATATCAACAAATATACTAAATGAGGTGTTAAAAAAATAGAACATTAACGAATAATCTAATATTTTGATTAATGTGTCGACTAACTTATTCTTACTATCACAATTTGCCATTTTGTCCAAAGTGAACGACAGTAGAGATGACGATAAATGTAATTTTCCATCCACAGTTATTAAAAAAGTTTCAAAAATTTTATTGGTTAGTTCAAAATTCTTGTTCTTACTTAAGTCAACGCAATGCATATTCTTTTTTATTAGTCGAATACTTTTTTGTCTTAAGTTTTTTTCTATATTAGTCAGGTTGGTGCTAACGTGGAAGATAGCCCCCACCTCAATTCCATCATATGTAGTCATTGTTTTCAAAATTTGCAAAAAATCGTCCATAACTTGGAAACTAAAAGAGTCTGCTTCTTTGAAATTATAAATCAATTTTAGATCCTTTTTCAAAATGTTTTTGAAATTTTTCAAAAGCGATAAATCATATTCTACACCCAATAAAGTGATTTCCTTCAAGTTTTCACTGACGTTATAAGTCATAGGATCTATTCTTTCACTAGCGATTGCTAGTAACTCAAACATGGATCTTTTTATCATCATCCTCACATTTGGCGATTCTTTTGGTGTCAAACTGACAATTACATTGATTTTATTTTCCGTGTCGGCGGGAGATGGTATGTTCAAATTGCTATCTGATCCCAATAAAAAAAGGGACGTGAAAATTCCCTTTGAAGTTGTAGTATTTTTGGAAGACAATATTTTGTATATTTTTTCGTAGACAATCTGATTTGTTTGTGTAAGCAAATTATCTATTTTACTGTGAAATTGACAATTCAAAGCATTGTATAATTCCCATCTTTTGGTTAAGGCATCAATAGATTCTTTACCATTTAACAAAGGCACAAACGGGATCGAATTATTTAATGATTGATGATTAACAACATTTATATCATCAGTGTTATTTAGTGGGGGTGGGACAACAATGTAATGTGTCTTAGAGGCTTCTGAAAACCCTTTTAAATCCATATTAGAGTGGTATTAAGGGGGAAAAGTTATTTAATTGTTCTATATGCTCTTAGAACCGTAATTATGCAGATAAAAAAAAAAAATTTTTTTTGAGTGGTGATTAAAATCAATGATTTTTTCTTTTCGTTTTTTTTTTTTTTTTTTTTTTTTTTTTTTTTTTTTCCCCTGGCTATTTCCATTATGTATGAAATAGTATGGCAATAATTCTAGATAGAAAAAATACTAGTGGCTTAGTTCTTTCCCCACGTATTAACTCTAACTTAACAGAGATTCGTATTTAATAGAAGATACCAAAATAAAATGAACCAGAAGAAAAAGCTGGATAAATTAATGAATTCATCTAAGTGTACTGACAAAAAATAATACTAATAATATAATGGACGAGGCAGAAATAAACTTAAAGGAACTATCACATATAAATAATAAGAATGCAGACAATGAGTACGAAGAGGAACTAAAGACAAAATCAACAATTTCAGCAGCGGAAAATGATATACAGAATGCAGCAAAGCGACAAAAAAGAAAAAGAAAAAGAAACAGGTCCATTAAATCTTGTTATTCATGTAGGAAAAGAAAATTAAAATGTGATAGAAAAAAACCAATTTGTAGTTCTTGTATGGCTAGAAGGTTTATTGATTGTGTATACATGGATGTGGAACCCAATTCTAAAAATGACCATGATAGTAGTGACAATATAAAAGGGGGAAATATTAATGGAAATAAGAAGCAACGGGGAGACGTCGGTGACACTACAAATGGAAACAAAAATGGCAATAAAAACGTAGATGAAACTGAAAGAAATATCAGTAGTGGGTTAATAAAACATCACAACATTCAGGGGCTAGAACCTCATAAGGTAGCTAACCCATTATTACAAAGACAGATATTAGCGATTAAACAAGAGAGGTACATATATTTTGGGTCTACATCATTGAGGGCTTCATTAGAATTTTCGCCAAATAGTTTTTTCTCAACTTTTACTTTGATTTGGAACAACTTTAAGAAAGAAAGGATTCAGGACAAACAGTTATCAAAATATTCAATGTTATCCGAAGTGTTAACAGTAGAATCTGTTTCCAAATTAGATGCCACACTTTTGAGAGAAATCTGTGAAATTTTACCACCACTTAGCGATATTAAAGAATGTTTGGTATTTTTTTTCAAATCTTTTTATCATGATTTCTATCAAATACTTAATGAATCAGTGGTTATGAATTATTTGGATACAATTTTCGTAATAGAGGGCGGCGAAAATGGGAAAATACTCAATGTTTATCCCACAGGAAAGAAAAATTATTATCCATTTGGTATAATATTATACATCTTATATTTTACATATTATGACACGAATATTGATACACGAATAATGAAATTTCTAATATATTTGGAAGGCTGTTCAACAGGAAAGACATTGTGTGTTGAAAGAGCCCAATTTTTGCTGTTGAAAATATTATATAGACATTACAATGGTTTTATTGGTGGTGATTTTTCTCATTTGGAGATTTGTACCGGATCCTTGTGTGACACTGTTATTGCACTTGGATTACATAGAGATTATAAAAAATTGTATATTAATGAACTTGATAGGTTGGGGGGAGATTTTAAAATTTTAGATAATATTTGGAGGTGGACTTTATACTATGATATAATATGTAGTTTTGAAATTGGCAAACCATTAAACATTTCCGCTGACCATTTCTACGATCAATTTTTATTAGAACCAGATGAGGAAGAGAAGGTAGGTGAAGAAGAAGAGGGAGAAGAAGAAGAAGAGGAAGAAGGAGAAGAAAAAAAAGAAGAAAAAAAAAGAAAAGAAAGGAATTTATTACTGATAAAATTTATTATTATAGGAAGGGCAATGATAAGAACGGTGAATCAACCGATCGGAATGCCCAATTTGACTTTACATATAATCAAATTCCAACAATTTTTGCAAAATAATTTTAATTCAATTAACAATAGATTACTGGAAAGAAACAAGAAAGATAGAGATGACGATGATGGATGTGTTGATATTTTCCAATTTATAATATTAGAGCCTTCATTATATATGCTAACATCTCTGAACATGTTGGAAATATCAGTTTTTGAAAATAAATTGATAGAAATAGAAAATAATATTATTAAATATTGTTTATGCTGCATTGAATCCTTAAGAATACTAGTTGTAGAATGTTTAAAAAGAGAGTCTAGTGAACGAAGACCATCAATAATTAAAACACAGCCATATATTATGCTTTATTTTTCTATTAGAGTTCCATCAGTTACTAGAGTTTTAGTCGAATATTATAAAGTACTATCTGAAAAAAATTTTTCTAAAGAGATTCCGAAAAGCAAGATGAAGAAAATAGTTAATAATGATGACAATAATCAAAGCTCTGCAATAATACCAGAAAACATTATGGACGCTGGTATAATAAATTTAAGCACACAGACTCCCGTAGGATACAAATACAAGGCATTTCCCACTAGAGCTTTATTTGAATCTATCTGCGAGATCATGGATTATTTTATTTTAGACGAAAACAAATTAATATCCATAAGTAAAAAGTTTAATGTGCATTTTTTGTTGACGAGGATAATTCAAAAAAGAACAAAAAACTCTTTTATTAATTATGCCAAAGCAAATTCGATCAAAGTTAAATTTATTGATGACTCTGATAGCACTAGTGCTTCATCAGGTAACTGTCACAACCGTTTCCTTGGACAGACATCACCGATCACAAAAGGTATAGATTCTACACTTAGTTATGTTGCCTATGATGACAACGACGCCTTTCTAAATGATTTATTTAATGCAGATTTTGATTCTGAGTTTAATAAATTTTTAGATGCCTTTAATATTAATGGATTGTTTCCTTAATAAAAATATATATATGAACGTTTTATAATTTATGTAAATTTACTCTTAAATTATTCCTACAGGATTTCCCTATTGTGTAGCAGTATTGAATGGGAAGGAGAGGGTTACTTTCTCTTTTTGTAAATAAGTTTCTGAAGAAAGTTATGTGATCTTGCATGTATTAATAACTACCTCATTGAGGATTTTTCGTAAATTTAATTCAGAATTACATATAGTAATTAGCAATTAAATCTGTGACTAATTTCTTGTTTTATTTGGCTAATTTTTTTTTTCCTAACCACTGATGATCCATAACCTACATATTTAGAATTTATTAGTCATACCTCGAACACAGAAGTAATAATTGTAATTTGGGGATATAAGGAGACAATAATATTCCTGCAATCAAGAAATAAGGCCTTGTTGGCGCAATCGGTAGCGCGTGTGACTCTTAATCACAAGGTTACGGGTTCGATCCCCGTATAGGGCTATTTCTTTTTTCTTTTTTTTTTTTTATTTTAAATTTGAATAACAGATAAAAGAAGCTGGAGCTGGAATTAGTCATGATATTCCCGATTCCGGTATAAATTCCGGTACAGGCAACCACCAACCAACCAACCGTGAATAAATAAACAAATAAAAAAAATAACCTCTTTTTCTTTTCACCTCAGCGTCATCAATTCTCTTAAAACTTTTCATGCATTTTATTCTATTTTATTTTATTTTTATTTTCTTTTCTTTTCTTTTCTTTTCTTTTCTTTTCTTTTTTTTTTCATATAAAAAGAAGCAGTCATTAAAAATACAATTTTCAGTTTCTCTCTTTTTTTTCTTTTTTTTTTGTCTTCCCTTCTTCTTCTTCCCATTCTTTTCCTTCCTTTTTTTCCATTTCCTATCCAGTTTCGTTTCACTCTAGCATCTGAGACTCACTTGTTGGTCATTTATATTTGCTTACTAATTCAGTCTTGTATTTATTTTTACGCCAATTCACAAAAGATAAAACCTACAAGCTATAAACACACACACACACACGCAAATGTTATCCAGCGCCAAGTTACAATGTTCTCGTGGTAGTAGCACTGCCACTCTTATTAGTAGAAGATTATTCTCTAATACCACCGCTGTTTTAAATGAACAAAAGAAAAAATTAAACAAGTATTCCTATTTAGTCACCGAACCAATTGATCAAGGTGCTTCTCAAGCCATGTTGTATGCCACTGGTTTCAAGAAGGCAGATTTCAAAAAACCTCAAATCGGAGTTGGTTCTTGTTGGTGGTCTGGTAACCCATGTAACATGCACTTGCTAGACTTAAATTTTAGAATTACCAAATCCATTAACGAGGCTGGCTTGAAAGGGATGCAATTTAACACTATCGGTGTCTCCGATGGTATTTCTATGGGTACAAAAGGTATGAGATATTCCTTACAGAGTAGAGAAATTATTGCTGATTCTTTTGAAACTATTATGATGGCTCAACACTACGATGGTAATGTTGCCATTCCAGCTTGTGACAAAAACATGCCAGGTGTAATGATGTCTATGGCAAGACACAATAGACCTTCTATCATGGTTTACGGTGGTACTATCATGCCAGGCCATCCAACCTGTGGTTCCAAAAAAATCACCCCTAAGATTGACGTTGTTTCTGCTTTCCAAAGTTATGGCCAATTGATTTCTCATGAAATCAATGAAAAGGAAAGAGATGATATTGTTGAGCATTGTTGTCCAGGTCCGGGCTCTTGTGGTGGTATGTACACCGCCAACACAATGGCTTCTGCTGCTGAAGTCTTAGGTTTGACTTTACCAAATTCTTCTTCGAATCCAGCTGTCTCAGCAGAAAAATTGGATGAATGTAACAAAATCGGTGCTGCTATGGATAAATTGTTAAAATTAGATATCAAGCCACGTGATGTTTTAACCAAACAAGCCTTTGAAAACGCCATCACGTATATTATTGCTACTGGTGGTTCCACTAATGCAGTTTTACATTTGCTAGCTATGGCCCACAGCGCTGACGTTGATTTGACTCCAGATGATTTCCAAAAAATCAGCGACAAGACCCCATTTTTGGCCGATTTCAAACCATCTGGTAAGTATGTTATGGCTGACTTACAAAAAGTTGGTGGCACACAGGCTGTTATCAAATTCTTGTATGACGCAGGTTTCTTGCATGGTGACACTTTGACTGTTACCGGTGAAACATTGAAGGAAAGAGCTGAAAAATCTAAACCATTATCCAAGGGTCAAGATATCATCAGACCAATTTCTCAACCAATCAAGCCAAGCGGTCATTTACAAATTTTATATGGTTCTTTGGCTCCAGGTGGTGCTGTTGGTAAAATTACTGGTAAAGAAGGTACTTATTTTAGGGGGAAAGCTCGTGTTTTTGATGAAGAAGCTGGTTTTATTCATGCTTTGGAAAAGGGCGAAATTAAGAAGGGTGAAAAAACCGTTGTTGTTATTAGATATGAAGGTCCAAAGGGTGGTCCAGGTATGCCAGAAATGTTGAAGCCATCTTCTGCTCTAATGGGTTATGGTTTAGGTAAGGATTGTGCTTTATTGACCGATGGTAGATTCTCTGGGGGATCTCATGGGTTTTTGATTGGTCACATTGTTCCAGAAGCCGCTGAGGGTGGTCCAATTGGTTTAGTCAAGGATGGTGATGAAATCATTATTGATGCTGAAAACAACAAAATTGATTTGTTGGTTGATGAAAAAGAGATGGTTGAACGTAAGAAGCATTGGACCCCACCGGCTCCACGTTATACCAGAGGTACTTTGTCTAAATATGGTAAATTAGTTTCTGATGCCTCTCATGGTTGTGTTTTGGATTTGTGAGGGAAATGTCTTTTTTTTTTTTTCTTTTTCCTTTTTTTTTTCCCTCTCAGAAATATAAGATGACTGTTTATCTTTTTGAAACAACCAAGTGAAATGTCTATACAAAGAGACAGAAAAAAAAAAATTACAGGATTGAAACTAACATAGATTAACTTTAATTTTTACATTATTTATTATCATAGGAACGATAGAATTTAATTAATTATTTATTTATTAAAACTTTGTATATTTGTATCTATTTTATTTATTAAAATAAACACATTTATATATGTACATATATGTATCATTATTACTATTGAATAGTAGAAGAAGATATATTACTATTATAATTTGCTAGCTTTAAGTTGTATAATGCTGTTTAACTTGGGCCTTTTTAATTTAATATATGTATATATATTTAAAGTGTTCCTTGCTCATCTCTTTTTTTTTTTTTGAAACATTCAATGTGCATGCTTCTTACATCCTGCCAAGTCCGAAACTCGGTTATTATATAAATTAAAATAAAATAAAACTTTTTTTTTTTTTTCCATCTTTTCTTTTTTTCATTTTTTTTTTTTTATTTGTTCAATATCATTTTCTCCTACTCTTTGTTTTTTCCCTTTATAATAATTATCATTCTTCTATTTAAACTATCACGACTGATATTAAAATCAAAAGAAAGTTTTCTACAAAGAATTGAAGAAAATTTAACACAACTTATGTCAGTAACCTCTGAAGCTATATTTATTGGTGCAAACCATCAAAGTCAAATTAGTGATTACAACAAAGCAAGAGGTATTGTTGCATATGGCGCTGGCTCAATTATTGCCTTATGGAAACCATTAGAAGCATCTCTCAAAGGTGTTTTTTTAACATTAAAAGGCCATACATCTTTGATTACATGTGTTAGATTTATCTCCAATAACATTTTAATTTCTGCTTGTGAAGATAAACTAATCAAAATTTGGAAGTTCGACGAAACTAATGACCATGTCCAATGCTGTCAAACCATTGATCATTATCAACACTCAATCACATGTTTAACTACATCACGCTCACTGGGTAACATTTTTGTTACTGGCTCTACCGATGGTAGTTTATCTATTTGGACTTTAAATAAGGAATCAACTTTGTTTGAATTGAAGCATGAGTTTACCGTTAAAAGGGGCGTATTCCCGCTAACTGTTTCATTGCAAACCATTTCAGAGCAAGACACAGAAGAGAATCTTCCATTTATATTAGCTGTTGGCGGTACCAGCGTTAATTTGTTTATTTATTCTTTTGAATTAAATACTTCTACCCAAGAGCTTTCAGATTTTAAACAGGCAGCTGTTATGGAAGGCCACGAAGATTGGATTAAAAGCTTAGATATTCGTAAAAATGGACCAGGCAGTTATTTGTTAGCAAGCGGATCTCAAGATAGATATATACGATTATGGAAGCTATCCGTTAATGAAGAGGAAAGGGAATCACCTGGGAAATTGACATTGTTGAGTAATAAAAAATATATGTTCGAAATTGGGGAAAGCACTAAAGTTACTTTCAATTTTGAAGCACTAATTATGGGCCACGATGACTGGGTTTCCTCCATCCAGTGGCATGAATCAAAATTACAGTTACTAGCTTGTACTGCTGATACCGCTGTAATGGTTTGGGAACCCGATGAATTGTCTGGCGTTTGGATTTGCAGTTCCAGATTGGGCGAGCTTTCATCTAAGGGAGCCTCCACAGCTACCGGTTCTGTTGGTGGGTTCTGGTCATGTCTATGGTTTACCAATGAATCTAACGAATATATCTTAACCAATGGGAAGACTGGATCTTTTAGGATGTGGTCTCGTAGTGCTTTTGATGGCGAGGACCGTTTTAAATCTGATAATGATTGGATACCACGACTAGGTATAACCGGTTCAACAAAACCTGTTACTGATGTAGCTTGGTCTTCAAATGGCTATTTATTATCAACGTCTTTAGACCAAACCACAAGGTTATTTAGTAAATGGATTTACAATGCAGATGGTTCCGAAAGAAAGTATCCGGACTCCTGGTTTGAATTTGCGAGACCCCAAATCCATGGATACGATATGATCTGCGTAGAACCCATTTCAGACACAAGGTTTGTTAGCGCTGGTGACGAAAAGATTTTAAGGTCTTTTGATGAACCAAGGGGCGTTGCCCAACTTTTGGATAAATTTTCAGGTTTAAGAAGCAACGAAGAAATCATGCCAGAATCTGCATCTTTGCCCGTTTTAGGGTTGTCCAACAAAGCTGTTACTGACGATCCCGATTCCTCCTTAACAGACTTGGATCCCAATGAAATGGAAACCGATGATAATAAAAACATTAGCTATGCTATTTTATCTGAACTACAATCACCACCACTAGAGGATCAACTACAAAGACACACGTTGTGGCCAGAGATTGAAAAGCTTTATGGACATGGTTATGAAATTGTCTGTGCAGACGTTAGCCCAGATAAAAAATTAATAGGGTCTGCTTGTAGGTCTAATACATATGAACATGCTACTATTAGAGTATTCGATACTGATTCATGGTTGCAAATCAAGCCTGCGTTACCATTTCACGATTTAACAGTTACAAGAGTTAGATTTTCAAAAGATAATAAGCATTTGTTATCCGTAAGTAGAGATAGAAGATGGGCTGTTTGGTCGAGAAATGAAGACAACACATTCACGTTGAAATGCAAAAATGAAAAACCGCACACCAGGATCATTTGGGATTGTGATTGGTGTCCATTGAGCTTTGCTGACGCTTTTGTTACTGCTTCTAGAGATAAGACTATAAAAATATGGAAGAGCGAGGGCGCCGATTACACTCTGTGGGGATCTATTAAATTGAGTGAGCCTATTACAGCTATATCAGTTTTGGATCAAACAATCAATACCAAGATAGTTATTGTAGCTGGCTGTGAAAGTGGTGCCATTTCTGTTTACACTTTTGATTCTTCATTTCAAAAAGTTTTAGATTTCGATATTTCTTTGACACCATCTGAAAGAATAGGCAGGATAAGATGGAAGCCATACAATAAAGCAACAGATAAGAGATTATTCTTGGCTGCAGCAAGTTCTGACCATTCATGTCGTATTTACTCCTTAGATGTAAACGCATTTCGACTTTAGTTTAGTCAGTTTCATAAATTAATAAGTGGAGCTTCGGCCAATGCATACTTTAATGTTGGTAGTAACTTCTGGTAGTTAAAGAAAAAAAAAAAAAAAAAAAAAAAAAATAATAATAATAATAATAATAGTAATAATAATATATAATAATATATAAACTTAAAGTTCAATGAGTATCAAATTTTCCATCCTGGAAGCCATTTCAAATAAGCATACGCGGATGGATTACCTTCCATACCTTGCGCAAATGGTGCAAAATATAAATAAGTGTATAAGCATCCACATAATAATAATAAGTACAATGGAACTCTAATAAATTTGTTCAATTTTCCAAGAGAAAGATCTACAACATAGACAAAAACCAACATAGCAAAATATAGAGCTGGTAAATAGTGATGAACATACGTAACCCTTGCCATAATTACAAATGGCAAGTAATGGAATGCCCAAGATATAAAAGGCATGATGCCTTTAATGAAAAAATCACTCGTGGTCTCTTGGCCAACTCTTAAAACTTGCCTCTTCCACAAAAGGTAGGACACAATAAAAATATTAACCAAAATGACCAACGATAAAGTAGATAGCCATGTATTGAATGGGGAGCCTAGCAAATAGTATCTAATGTCTATAGAGCTCCAGCCACAAAGTCTTAGTCCAATATGCAGCGTTGGCCATTCCCAGGCATCACTGGCTAAATTGTCATATTTGTCGTAATCAGGAACCAACGCGTTGTTCGAAGACGCCATGGCATAATTGATTAAAACAAAATCTTCCCAAAAACTTGACTTAGGGACAACATAAGGCTTTTCAGGTGCCGGTAACTTTTCGTTTGTGTGATATTCAATGTTCCACCATGTCGATTTATCCTTTTTCATCCATGAATCCTTACAAACAATCTCGTTTTGATTAAACCCCCAATTAGGATAAGTCAGCCCAGTGGTGGTTAAATAGCAGCCCAACTGTTTATGTCTTAGTCTGAAGTAGGTTGAAATTGGATGAAGAACATTTGGATCTTCTTCTGGATAATCTGCATCACCAGGCTTCAATTGTTTAACAATTTCCACAACCCAGTCGTCCTTTTTATCACCAACAATTTCGCTACCATAGCCTGAAACTTCAAAGTTACCCTTAGATACGTGTGAGGGGATTTCATGAGAATGTAGGTTACATCCCATGTTTACATGTGATAACCTGATCAAAGAACCATCATAAACGGGCCCATAATTTTCTTCGCCATGTTCGGAACGTGGGTATTTAATAATCCAATCATTGTTGCTATCCATGTGGCCGTAACCGGTGACTTGATGTTGGTTTGAACCCTTAGGATAAGTTTGGATATGTGAATGCAACAAGCTTGGACTCAAACCATGTGATCTGATGGTAACTTTGGATCCAAAGTAGACATCCCTTGGTGTGTTTGTGACATCGATCTTAGACCCTTGTAAGTTAGCTTGGAACAATGAATTTGTAACGCCATCACCCTCTCCAGATTTATATAGCAAAGTAAAATGCACTCTGAAACAAAATAAATAAACTAAAAAGGGAATAACAATTAGGTTAATAATTCTTAATAACCAATGTCTTGAATACTTTTTCCAAGTTAGAGTGGAATCACAATGATGTTGAAATAATTCCCAGACTGTGTAGACACCAACACTCGCAGTAACAAACAAGCCAACCCATTTAACAGAGCAGACACATCCAATGTTAATACCCGTCAGAAATAGCCAAAGCCACCACTTTTTTGTCAATTGCTCTTTTCTTAATTTGTATAGTTTAACCATGCAATGATAAGTAGTAAAAGTGAAAAATAATAAAATAGAATCTAGCAAAATAAATTTACTCAAGCACACGTATGTTAATTCGCAGCAAACCATTAAACTGATCAAATAAACCGTAAAAATGCTATTAAAATTTAATTCCTTAGCTGTAAAATAAGCAACTGGAGCACATAAAGCACCAAACACTGCGTTGAATTGTCTCATAGTTTTAAAATCCACATCATCTGGGTAGACGGCACCACTTTCAAAATTAAACTCTGTATTATTAAACCCTGCCAAATATTCGCTTAACCCGATTAACATTTTACCCAGAGGTGGATGAACATCATGGTAGAAATCATGTTTAATATAGTGTGCACCAAATTTTCCAAAATGAGCTTCATCCCAAACAACTTTTCTACTTTTGGCTATACCATCAAACCTTAGGTAAAAGGAAAGAAAAGTTATTAAAAGCGGGGCTACAATATCTCTAATTTTGATCAAGACATTCCTCTTAACGCTTCTATTTTCAGGTATCTCATCTCTTTTTTCTTCTTCATTAATGTATAAAGTTTCCTCTTTTATATTTTTCTGTTCATCCTTGAAAGGATCCTTCTTTTCCGTAGAACACATTTGGTACGTGTTGGTATTAGGTTTTATCCCTTGAATATATATATTGATTTACTTCAATGCTTGAGGGAAAGGAAATTAAATAGCATTAGTTTCTATCATTTTAAAAAAAACAATACTGCGAAAGTATTTCTATGAATGGAAAGTAAAAAGGACAACCTGTAATAAAGAAGAAAAGAAAAAAAAAGAAAGAAAGAAAAAAAAAAAAAAAATATTTGTAACCATATTTTTTCTTTCAGAAAAGCACGTAGATTTAACAATTTAAATACTATCTATTAAAAGAAAATGCTAGCGAAAAAAAAAAAAAAAATAAACATAATGGCACTACATTAATTAATACTTACAAAAATCTAATTCACGAATAGGCCTTTCTTCTTCAAATTTAACACAATTCCATAGTGCATTTTCATAGGACAAAGGATCATCATATTTTTCATATATTTTCGATAAATACCACCATATTTCTGGCGAAATATATCCAGCTATACTTTTCTTAATGCAAGTTTCTAATCTTAAGTATAGATTGGCAATCAAGGAATTATCGCACTTAGCATCCTCAACTGTTTCAAATGCCAATTCAGCAAATCCTATCAATGCCTCTGTGTTTACCGGATCATGATAAAAACATGCTTCAAATTCATCCAACGATTTTTTTAAATAGCCCTTAGCTATATTATGATTTAAATTCTTAAAATCAGCACCTTCAACTGCTTCAGACTCTTTTACTGCTTCCTTGGCATCTTGTACACTACCATCTTTTATATACAAATTGGCAGTAAATAACCAGATGTATTGTAAAAGATACTCTTTGCTATGTTTTATGGAATGTTTTGAATGATCATCATTAAAGAGACTAGAATATAATTCAAAGACTTCGGGTAACATTTCCAAAGCATCTTTGACGCCAAACATTTCATGAACCAAGCTTAGCTGGGTTAATTTCAACTGCATAAATTGCCATTTATCCCTGTAAGTTAATTTATTTTGCTCTTCCTTCATGGCTTCCAATACAGAGCAGGCAATTTTAAAAGAATTTTCCTTGTTTTCCTGGACACTTTCTAGCAGACATAACAGATGCCAGCTTGAATAACTATGCTCCGGATATTTATTCAATATTTTTGTTTTTAGGAACTTTATTGAACTTGTGGTGCATTGCTGTCTTGCTAGACAGTACGCATACTCAAAATATAAGTCTAGGTTTGATTCAATGGCAGAAGATACAGATATAGCATTCCCCAAGTAGGCCAATAGTGTTTTAGATATAAATGAATCTACATCATTGAAGAATATAAAATAAAGTGAACGCCAGGAAGATATTAGAATTAAAGATAACAAAACTGGCAAAACAATGTATTCTGATCTGAGTTTTAGTTCGCCAACTTCATCCTCTTGGTGAGTTGTAGCAGCAGTTATTAATTCTAAGTTGTAGTATTCGTAGAAATCACACAATAAATCATATAATTGTAAAGAATATTTGCGTTTTGTTTCTTCTTTACTAAAAATTGTTGTATTACCCAAAACAAACTTATACAAATTAATTATTGCTACAATATCCAAGTATTTTCTTTCATTTAGTTCGTAATATTTCTTATTGTATGTCAAAAAATTCACAAAACTCAGTTCAGATCTCTTTTTCCCATCATGAATAGTGTTGGTGCCTGTATCAGTGAATTTACCATAAAAAATCGTTGCTGCGTATGAGATACTAATACTATGGAAAGTCTTTTCATATCCAGCAATAAAAAAGGCTTCCCAGTCTTTACCCTTGGTGATGTTGTCAGTTTTTTCGAAAAAGTCACCTAATATTTCAAAAAAAAGTTCTAATTTATGGTCGTTTGATTGATTCGCCTGAGGGAACTCTATATTTTTTATTATTGAGTGTCCAACCTCCAATAGTTGCGATTCTTTAATAGTTGTGTTTAATACGCCGTTGTAAACCGAAATAAGATTGTTAGTGCTCACTTTCAGTGGGTAGTCAAGCAAAATTCGATTGAAATAGAACAAACTCATTGAATCAGTTCTCAATGGAATATCATTAAAAATTCCGTCATTATTATTTGTAGATGATGTATTTTTTTGTAGCTTTGACAAATAATAAAACTTTTCTAAATCTAACAATCTTTTAAACCTAAGAAAAATTCTTGTTAGGCCTTTTGAATCAATATTACGATTGGTGTCGGATAAATAATCAAAGCTTTGTTTTGGTTGATTCAAATAAAAGTGGCATATACCTAGGATATTGGTTAAAATTATTCTCGGTAATTGGTTTAATTTTGAGTCATTGGTGATAGTGACGGTATCGTGAGAAAATTCGTCAAATAAGCGCATGGTTTCAGATAAAATGACACTAAAAACATTATTGTAATCTTGATTATTACTGTCATTTAATATCAAAATATGGAAATGCAGCCTGTAATATAAATCTAAGACTTGGTCCATTAATAAATCATTTGTTTTACGAGGTTGTGAACCTAGTAAGATTAGCTCCAACGCTCTTTCAATAACATCATGTATCTTTTCTTGGGTCATTAGCTTATAATATTTTATAGCTTGCTTTTGTTTTGGAGATATTGGATCAAACCCTATGTGTGTTTAATATATTTCTTTTTCTACTCCTATAAGCTATTCTAGTGAATGTATGTTTTTATATTAATTTTCAATTAGCAAAAGCAAGATTTTTTTTATTGAGGGGAAGAAAAGAAGAAAAGAGAAAAAGAAAAAAAAAAAAAAAGCTTCAAGTTCATATATCGTTTTCTACGAAATATTACATAATAACGTAAAAATAATATTAGATGACCCAAATCTAAAAAGAGCCCAATGTGATAATTCCAAATGCCCAAAATAGTTTAATAATCTATAATTCTCCTAATAAAATGTTAGTCTTCAGCACATTTTTATTTCAAGATTTTCTCTTTTTATTCAAAGCTTCTTGTTTGCACTCGGGACAATACCATTTCCCCTTTGGAGGTTCAGTCAAATTTACGCACCCATAATGAAACCATTCATATTTACAATGCTCACCGTCGCAGGCAACCATCTCACCATAGGAAACGTTTTGGCAAAAGCAATACAATTTCTTATCATCATCTTCCTCATCACGCCCATTTATTCCTGTTGTTCCCGATCCACCAGCAAATAGAGCATCATCCAGTAACAGCGTTGTTGCATTCCCATTACTTTTAATCTTTTTTGCCAGCGAAGAAGTGCCAGACGGCCTTTGTTGTTGACTCATTAATGAAGTGGACGTGTTTTTCTTGTGCTTTTTCCTATCCCCTTTCACTTGTTTCTTCAATGAGCCCCTTTTCCGACTAGTTGTGATATCAGTTTCGTCGTAATCCGAATAGTCTGAATACGCTTTGCCACTATTACTTCTACCATTTAATAAATTTTGACGATAACGACTATCCATCTCATCTTCTGTGTCCATCACACCATTGCGCTTTGCTAGCAAAGCAGTTGCTGCCAGTTCTTTTTCTTCTTCTTCTTTAATAGAGAATTCTGGTTCTGCTAATAATCCATCAGAAGATAATATTTCCATACCTTTTTGTAAAGTGGATAAATGTTCGGATACCAAGTACAGCAATGTATTGGATAATATATTTTTCCGTTCCTGTAATTTTAGACATCTTTTATATTCTTCTTCTATTTCTTTATTTAACTGTAGTTCATTTGGATGTGGTGAGGATACAGCCATTCCTGTTGTTGAATTATTATCTTTTTGTTTAACATGCTTTTGTAGAACAAGGTCTTTGCTTTCTATGTTGTTTCTTAAAGCTAATATTTCTTTATCTTTGTATCGAAGTTCATTTAAAATGAATTTAAATTCCTCTTCTAAATTTGATATATCTGATACGGTCTGTTCCAATAGAGTACTTGGATCATTCATGTTTGTTTAATGATTTTATTCTTGTTTAATTTTTAATTTCTAATGCTGAATTTGTTTGTCTTGGTAATTTCAAACAAAAAAAAAATATTTATATATTAATAAATAAAGCTCGCCACGATTTATGTACCAACTATAATAACAAAATACCGTACATCGCGATCTTTTTGCTTTCCAGCCATTTAATTATTTTTAAATTATACAACGACCATGCTAAAGATCAATTGCACATCCAGCAATCCAAAGCAAGAAAGATGTATATATATATATATATATATATATATTTTTTTTTTTTAAAATAGAATTATTAAACAAATAATATACAAAAATGCCGCATATATTAAATAACAGAATAGTACCATATTCCTCATTATATCATATTAAAAAACATCTGGTAATTTTTCAATAACATAAGAATGTCCACCAACACTCATTAATGGAATACCAGGAACTTTCCTTATACGCTGTTTTAAAGCAGCATCGTTAGTAGCTACAATGTAACATTTGTGTTGCATTACACGATGAACTAAACAATCATCTGCATAAGTACCTCTATGTGAACAACTTAATCTTTTAATTCTTGGGTCTCTGGCTAATTTCAAGGCGATTCTATATTTAGGTCCTAATTTTTCCAATTCAGCCATAACACAATCAGTAATCATTGGGACACATTTGGCCAAAAGACAGTCCATCATTCCTTTAACAATATCGATTTTTTTTTGGATAGAAAAATTGATGAAATTTGTATCTATGAGCACTTGGTATGGTGGTCTTATGGCTTGATTATATTGGAAAAACAATGCGCTGGATACTTGTGGTACACTTCTGGTTAATTCTGGATCATTTTTCGTTTTATCTTTCGATAATACTTCTTTATTGGCTTTTAATCTTAAATCTTTTTTATTATTTAATGTACGCTTCATTAAACCAAACTTCCTCGTCTTTTTAGCTTTCCCCATGGCTGATTCTTGGTTTTTATTGGTCTGGATTGGTTCTTAATGTTTATTTGTCTATTTATGATTTAATCAAATATTTTTGAAAGAGTAAAAGAAAAAAAAAAAAAAAAATTACTTTTCCATTTCTCATCACAGGTAACAACAATACTTCAATTTAAAGTTAGAAAAAGAAAAGATAGAAAAAAAAAAGAAAAGAGAAGAAAAGATAAAGAAAAAAGGAAAATAAAAAAAAAAAAAAAAAAAAAAAATAAAAAAAAAAAGGCGACTATAACAATTGTTGTAATTGTCAAAGTAATCAATGAGCCATCTAACACATAGACTATAAAATAATAATAATTAAAAATTAAAAATTAAAAAAAAATATCTATAATAATATCGTCACAGACAGGATTCGAACCTGCGCAGGTAAAACCCAATGCCTAACCATCAAATAAATAGCAGGGCATCGCCTTAACCACTCGGCCACTGGGACAGTCAACTACGAAGTATCGTAAGCGTAACTCAGGATTAGTTGTAATAATTACGGGTTCGGATTATGGTAATTAATTTCTTGTTCTATTTTGGTCTTTACATATTATAATAATAATATATAATAAAGATTATTTAAAACTATAACTTAAATACTTTTGATGAATAACTCGATAATAAATCATCTCTTTATATATGATTTATTTTCACATTTATATTTGATGTTCATATTAATCTTTTCTAATGTTTCTATTAATCTTTTCTAATGTTTCTATTAATCTTTTCTAATGTTTCTATTAATCTTTTCTAATGTTTCCATTAATCTTTTCTTGCGGCCGTCTCCGTATGTTCGGTTGTAATATGTGTTCATTTGGTTTCATATTACGACACGAAGTAAATATCGTCGCACACCATATAAATGGTGAAATATAGTTATTAAACTGATTTAATATTTTATTTATAACAAGACAGATGTAATAGTTTTGTCGCTTGATCTTTCTTATATATTCTGAACTAATAAAACTATAGTTTATATATTGATCAAATAATTTCATGGTTGATTTCTCTTTATATATATCATTTATTTTCATTTTCTTGTTTGTCATATGCATTATTTTTTTTTTTTCCAAGGTTTGTTTCTCGTCTGTTAAGAGAGCTTCCTTCTTGAGATGATTTGTTCACTGATTTATTCTAAAGCAGATGAAGTTATTTTTTTTTTTTTTTTTTTACGTATTATGTATACATAGGGATATTGATAGTGTATATATAAATTTACAATAAATGATTTATTTTTTTTTATTTTTTTTTATTTTTTTTTATTTTTTTTTCACATTCTATCAACCGGAGTCAACCCTAATAAGCGCATACCGTTGTTTAATACTTGACGAGCAGCACTGTATAAGGCCAAACGAGCAGTAGCCAATGGTTTTTCCTGACCAGCAACCCATAAAACATCATAACAAGAAGATACCTGGTGAGTTAATTTGAATAAATAAGTAACAACAGTGGCCGGTTCATGAGTCTTCAAAGCATTTCTCAAAACATCTGGATATTGTGCTAACAAACGAATTAGAGTGTTAGCAGCTTCTTCGGTCAATAAGGAATAGTCAGCATTAACTATATCATGTTCAGTGATATTGCTGGCATTTCTTTCGACAGATCTTAAACGAGAATGAGCATATTGTAAGTATGGGCCAGTATCACCTTCAAAAGACAACATTCTTTCCCATTTGAATTCATAATTATTAATACGTTTAGATTGCATATCTTGAATCATAACAGCAGAAATACCAACCAAATCGGCAACTTCTTCAGGGTTTTCAATTTGTTTATATTTTTCCTCATTCTTTTTCATAACTTCATGCATCTTATCTTTAGTTTCTTCTAAAATGTTATCTAAGAATACAACGGTACCTTTTCTAGTAGACATGCCTTGAACCATACCAAAGTTAACGTGCTGTAAGTCTTTGGCCCATTCAAACCCCATTTGTTTCAAAATCTCAAAAAATTGTGCTGTATGTAAATCTTGTTGAGCAGCAATAACATAAATCATCTTATCAAATTTATACTTTTCATGACGATCCATAG
Source organism: Saccharomycodes ludwigii (assembly GCF_020623625.1). Classification (NCBI taxonomy): domain Eukaryota; kingdom Fungi; phylum Ascomycota; class Saccharomycetes; order Saccharomycodales; family Saccharomycodaceae; genus Saccharomycodes; species Saccharomycodes ludwigii. The sequence goes on from NC_060205.1 coordinate 639,160, forward strand.
CAGCACCAACATCTCTGGTTATATACAAAGTAGTACCGTCAGATTTTTGAACAATGGTCTTACCTAATTTTTTGTTGAATTTAGTCAAATCAATTAATAAAGCACCTTTGTCCTCATGAATCAAGTCTTTTTCCTTGAAAATTTCTAGAGCGTTTTCCATCTTTTCCTTTGGAACTTGAGATTCACCAGAATACACATCATATTTAATATTTAGACGAGCATAGGTGTTTATATATTTTTTAATGGATAAGTTACGGAATCTTTCCCATAACTTTAAGGCATCAGCATCGCCATCTTCCATTTTCTTGAAATAGGCACGGGCTTTACCATTGGTTGACTCGGACTCTGGTAAAGAAGCATCTTCGGCCTCTATATCCTTGTTAACACGAACATAAACTTCAAACAAATGATTGATCGGATCTTTAGTTAAGGCTTCTTCACTGCCGTATCTTTCAAACCCCACAGCTAATAAACCAAATTGTTTGCCCCAATCACCCAAATAATTCATTCTAATAACATCCCAGCCTAGTTTTTCATAAAGATTAGATAAAAACCCACCAATAATGGTAGAACGTAAATGGCCTGCATGGAAAGGTTTAGCAATATTTGGGGAAGAAAATTCAATCAACACTTTTTTGTTTTCGACCAATTTAGCGGCACCATACTCTTCCTTTCTCTTTAAAATGTCTGGAGTGACAATTTTGAACAAAAATTCTGGATTAAAGAAAAATTGAAGGAATGGACCATTACTTTCAACTTTAGATAGAAATTCGCCCAATGGGAACTTTTCAGCCCATTCTACAGCCAAATCTTTTGGATTTTTGCCCTTAACACGCAATCTTGGGACTGGGATTAACAAGTCCCCTCTAGATAATGTGTTTGTCCATTCTAAAGCTGGGAAAATCAAAGAAACATCAATTCCAGAGATTTTGTGTAATTCCTGGGTGATGTAGTCTCTCATTAAATCAACAACGTTGACATCTGGATGAGAGTTTTCGTAAACTGTTGGTTCTTGAATGTTTAGCTTCGATAAAGCTGTTGTGATGTTTTGGGTAGTAGTAGAACTCATACTATAATGTTTACTATTATTGGCAATATTAATATTGACTTTTAATCTTGTTGTTATTATGCTTGGGTACCAATACTTTGGATGATAAGAATAAATAACTTTCCTAATGGAAAACAATGGAAAATTAGGTTTAAACCAAAACATTAACCATTTAAAGGATTTTATTCATTTGAAGAAAAAAAAAAAAAAAAAGAAAAAAAAAGAAAATCAAAAGAACGTGAATAATGTTTAATTTAGTGTATCTAAAAACATAATGAGAAGTAGCAAAAAGTGAAAAGGAAAAAAAGAAAAAAGAAAGAGAAAATTTTCCAAACCTTTTTAAAAAAAAACCAAAAAATTTAAAGGAAAAGAAAGAAAAAGAAAAAGAAAAAGAAAAGTTATTTTTTTTTTTACAATTTTATTATCATTCTATACGACATCAAGCAGAGTGCACTTGATCTTAACCAAATAAATATATCTCGTTTCGGGTTAGATACCGAATTTACCATCAAAAACAATATCTCGGCATACCTTTATTTTTTTTTTTTGTAAAATAAAAAAAAACGAAATTCACTTATCAAGTGCCAGTGACACAAATATTTATCAAATAGAACCAATATTTTAACTTGTAATAAACTCAATAACATTTGAAATCTGTTTTTTTTTTCTTTTTTCCATCTAAAAACTATTAAATAGATAATATACACTATCAAATAAACAAAATACAAATAGAAACTTACCTAACCTAGACTAGCAAGAACATACAAGAAGATGGAATCACTAATGAATGGGTCTATTGGCTTTATAGATCAAATCAAAAATAATTTCACCTTTCATAATAAAAGCTCTACTACAAAAATTACTCCCAAAAATAAAACCCAGCAAAAATTAACAGAAAACGTCATCAATAATAAAGCTCCAATATTGTCCGATTCTTCAAAAAAATATGAAAAATATTTAAATAATAATTATGGTAATAATAATACAGAATTGAATATTTTAGGAGCTTCATTACTTGAATTATTTGATGGTGTATACGGTAACAATAACGGTAATAAATTACTTTCTAACTCCAAATTCAATAATACCAGATATAACGATAAAAATATCTGCTGTGCCAAAAAATCTAATAGTACTACTACAAAAAAAGATAAAATAATCAATACAAATAATAAAAACGACATGTTTCTGAACACAATGTCAAAAACTTCTAATATCCATAATAGGGCAAATAACAATCCTAATAATAAATTTGATAACTTTTTCAGTATCTATACAAATGAAAATAAAGAAAATATTAAACCAATAGATACTAGTAAAATATTAAAAGAAAGAAAAATTATACAAAACGATTATTATAGTTTTGGAAATAATGCACAGCAGACCATAAAAAAAAAGTTTGACGTTACAAAGGAAGTAAAGAAATCAAAGCTGGCAAAGCATAAGCCAAAAGGTAAAAAGAAATTAAAAGGTAAAGGCAATACTAAAAATAATAATAATAATAATAATAATAATAATAATAATAATAGAAAATATAAAATTGAAAGTAGCACAACCATTGACAGCATAAATAGTAACAATAATTGTGATGTTGTTAGTAGCGATAATATTAATAAACAAAAATACTTTAAGAATCAAGGTCATGATGATCATTTAAGATTATTATATTTAACTGAATTAAAAAATTTAGAAAAGCAAATTGATGAATTACTTCAACTGGATGCTAGTACAAAATATACACTGAAAATCACACCCAAGGAGCAAGAAGCACAATTATATCATAAAGAACTACTATTAAATAATAGCAAAAAATTGTTACAATATAGTTTTGTTTTTATGAATACACTTTTAAGCAGTTATGAACAAAAGGAATACAACAAATTAAAACAGAAGAAGGAAAATGATGAAGAAGAAAAGCAACTTATAATAATAAATGATAATATCACTAGACCATCTAATATAGCTATTAATAACAATTTCGATATAATAAGTGAGTACCATATGTATAGATAACAAATTACATAGGCATGTTATGTAATCGAACGAGTTAGTCTAAAATTCCAGATTCTTATTTTTCAAATGAATAGTATTTAGCATTTGAAAGTAACTTGATATTAATAACAGTGATATGATTTGGTGTGATGGTGTTGAATATAAAAATGATTTCAGGTATAACTAAAAAAATAGGGCGTTGTTTTAGTGTAAGTATTACGTAAAAAATCTTAGCATCATGCGACAAGGTCTAAGAAAAGAAAAAAATTTAAAAAAAAAAATATTAAAAAAATCTGACTTAATAATTATTACTTTGAACAAATTATCCTTTACTTCATAAAAAAAAAAAAAAAAAAAAAAAAATACCTAAGAATAAAGATCTGGTCATTTGTAAGCCATCACAAATACCGTACTGTTAATTGTACTAAAAAAGTGTTATAAAAGTGAGAGGGGGATCTTTTTTTTTTTTTCCCCATATTTTTTAGTTTATCTATTTACTTGCCTATATACATGCACAAATACGTATGGATTTAACAAAATGAATTTATCCATTTCAAGCTTAAATTCAAAAGAACCACAAGATGACCAACTGAAAAATACTGTTGGCTCTAATTCTGCCAATAACGAAGACAATAGAGATAGGAAAGTTTTACTGCAGTCAAATAATATGCACCATGATCGCGTACAGAACAAAACCCCCACCAATAACAACAAACGCAAAAGAAGGAGAACAACGGTTGTTTGTCTGAATTGCAAAAAAAGAAAAATAAAATGTGATCGACAGAAACCAGCATGTGGAAATTGCCTTAAAAGCAATGCTGCTCAATTTTGTTTTTATGCACATCCAGAATGGGCAATAGACAATCAAATAGAGTGTTTTGATGAGGAAAGGGATGATAATTCTAATCCTTATAAGAGTAAAAGTCCTGAAGAAAATGATATGACAACAAAATCATCCCCCAGTAAAAGATCTTCACTATCGGAAACATCACCACGCGTACATTCTACTGCCAACCTTGCTGGTGTTTCCTCAGGCACTTTTCATAATGACTCTTCTTCTACTAACCAGGAAAAATTTATGCAAGAAAAATTTGAGATTATTTGCGAAAAATTAAATATTTTAAGCCAAGAAATTCAAAGTTTAAAAAATAAACATAATAATACGGATATAGGTGACCCATTTAACTCAATAAGTAATTCAGAAAGTGATCCCTACACCGGAAGTAGTGACCCCAATCATAATAACCCAAACTTGCTAAATTTTAGGTATAATGATATAATTGATTTCCATGATTTTTATGATTCTTATGAATCAAAACGCTCCACAGATATAGACTTTAAGCCGTTAACTACTACCTCTATGTGTTCCAAGGATGTTTATATTTCTTTAATATTTAAGTACTACATGGCTAGGAAATGGTATATAGAATTATTAGAGAAACCACATGCCAATGCTACCAGTAACAGCAACAAAAATAATACCCAGGATGATAGGTATACGGAAACCTGTAATCCGGATGGTAGTTCAAACGCTAATTCATCTCAGGATAAGAATATGTTAGATAAAAAGTTGCCTCATTCTATGGTAGAGACAATGTTATTGAATAATGATAAACCTTCCCTTGAGGAAAAGGCCCTTTTAAAGGAATTTTCAAAGCAAAGGGATAAAAGATTCAGCACATTTAATATACTAGGCAATTATTGCAACAATCATTTGGATTTAAATACAACTAATTATTTAAAAAGCGAAATTATTGAATTATTACCTAGGAAGTCGGTACTTGTTTATTATTTGGACATTTTTTGGAAATATGTTTACCCGCATCTTCCAATTTTAGACAAGAATGAATTTACCGATGAAATAGATAAAATACTTGTATGGGATGAAGAGAAGAAGGGAAACAGTGGCGGAAATGGCGATGGAGATTATAACGGCAGCACTGAAGATAATAGGAAAGTTATACATCTTAAGACTAAAGAAACATTTGATTTGGCTCGAGTAGCTATATTATTATTGGTTTTAAGATTTGCATTTATTTCCATATCCACACAATTGAAAATGAGTTCTAAAGATAAAAAATACATTACACAGAACGCAATAAGTGTGGACAGTGTTTATTTGGCAAATAAATGTTTATCCCGGTTTAAAATTTTCAGAAAAACCAAAATAATTCTTCTACAAGCCTTATTGTTGTTAAAATACTACACTTTATTTTCACCGGAGGACGGAGATGGTGTAGATTTCACTCAAGGTGTTATAGTAAATACTACCATTGCACAAATGGCATATACTATGGGGTTAAATCGGGATCCTTCCAATTTCTCATATTTTGAAAATAAAGATGAGAGGAAACTGTACTTATCTAGGAAACTTTGGTGGCATCTTGTATCCATGAATAGAAGACATTCCATAATAAGTGGTAATACTAGCATTTTTTTAAATTGTCTAGTAGATACAGATGTTCAAATTCCTGCTCCGCCCCCATCCAATGATTCTGAGTTGCTAGAAAATACTTTTTGCAAACTGACTGATAGTTCGGAATATATTGAAGAATTGTTGGCTAGTATGATAGCATTGGTAAATAGGGTTCGTGATGTGCCTAAAGTTTCTAGTATTTTAAAAATTATGAATGATGTACAATATTACCTTGATTATTACAACTTTAATATTGAAGATTTGAAAATAATCCCTCGATGTGACAAAAAACAGGAAAAGGAAAACGGCGGATCTGAAATTAACGAAGAACAAATTGTTGTAAGCTTAATTAACTGCAAAATTTTAGAATTACAATTACTTTTTAGGAGTTGTAAATTACTACTCTACCATTCGATTTTTTTACATTATGAATCAATTAAAAAGGAAGATCATGCAAAAGCGTCTGAATTCTTACTTAAATGTTTAGAAGAGTTGGTTGCATGTTGTAATTTATCACATGACTATTTATCAGGCAAATATGAAAAATATATTTTGTATAAATTCAATTTCCAACTAAATAGACTGGTGCAAGTTATAGTGGAACGGTGTTGTTATATGTTTTCGTCTGTTTCTTTAAGGTGTTGTTGTGCTATTGATTTGAAGAATGAAACAGAGGCGAATAACAATATTTATGTTAATACTTTTGAATTATGCCTAAAAATATTTAATGAAATGGGATCCATTTTATTTAATAAAATAGGAGTAAAATATTTTCAAGGGTATAAGTCATTGCTTACACTGAGGTTCATTTTAAAGTTTCTAAGTTATTATCCACCAAACGCTACGTTTAACGTGATGTTCCAATTTTTGTTGGGGTTATATGGACATAAAAATTTTAGAAACACAAATACAGTTTTAACTAATGGTGCTGTTATGCTAAGTGAAAAATTTAATGAGTTGGTTATTAATTGGAATTTCCATTCCATTAGACAAAAAAATAAATTTTTCAAAAACACCATTGCGGATACTACTGTCTGTTTGAAAGTTTTGAAATTACTAGAAAACTCAATACCTTTACAAAACAGACTCTATGAATATAAAAATAACAATGGGAACGATAATATTGCCTTTGGGAATCTTGAAAATAGTAATTCTGATAATGGTAATGGTAATGGTAATAATGATGCTAGAAACAATACCCATCGGGACAAAATGAAACCTTTTTCAAAGAATACAGAACATCAATCAAAGAATACATTTAATAATTCAGATGATTTTGATGATTCACTGCCCAATATATTATCAAGTGATAAAATGGTTTCTGAATTGATTCCAGGTCTAATAGATGATTTCCCATTTGATGATTTGAAATTATTGGAAGAATTTGGTAAATTTGATTCTCAAGCTTTAGATTTAGATAGTTTAGTGGATTTGGAGGAATTTAAAAAGTTATTTGAAGAAAATAATGACAAAACTAATATATAGCTTATATATATATATATATATATTTGTATGTGTATCTAGGCTTTTAGCAAGGTGTAATTTATTTTTTACATTTGTTATAGGTGTTTGTAAGTGTGTTATTTCATACTATATTTATTTTTGGAGGCTTTAATTTATAATATGTCACATTGAGATTAATTTGTAAGAATGTAATTTTTATATTTAGAACATAAACAATTTTTTTTTTTTTTTTTTTTTTTTTTCCTATTAAGCGTATTCTTTTGTTAAAGGACAAAAAAATGTGGAAAAAAAAAAAAAAAAAGTTGTGTGTGGTGTGTAAAGTTGGATTAGATTTTGTTATATTTTACTTTGATGATATAGTCAATTAAATTATTATTTTGTCTTTTGTTTGGTTGACTTTTTGTATGTATGGATGTAACTTCCCTTAATACGTATATATGTATATTTGAGTCCTAAACAATCATTACAATTCATTTAAAATCATTGTTCTTCTATTTGCTATACACAGTTCTCACTTTTACTTTATCTTGGAAAGACACGATAACGAATAAGTAAATAATGATCATTTAATAAAGATTTTTTTCAAAAAAAAAAAAAAAAAAAAAAAAATGTATATAATAACCTAAATACGAATTATCAAATAATTAGTAAAAATTCAATTAATATTTATATATACTTATGTCTAACTCAAATAAAAAAGATAAATATATTAGTGCCATGTCTAGTAGTGAAAACATTTTCCATCGTCCCAATTTTATTATTTTTATGCCTGACCAATTAAGCTATAGTTGTGTAGGAACATTTGGCAACACAGTAATTAGGACCCCGAACATAGATAAATTGGCATCTCAAGGTGTAAAGTTTACCAATTGCTATTTGCAAAATTCTGTATGTTCTCAAAGTAGGGCATCGATTGTCACTGGAAAATACCCACATGTAACCGGTCATAGGGGTTTAACTACATTATTACAACCTTGGGAAGATAATTTCTTCAAGACTCTAAAAAACAATGGATACTTTATAGTCAGCATTGGCGAAAGAGGGGACTTATTTGGTGCCAATGCCTCTGAATTGAGTTTAAATGAATATGGTAATATTATTGAGCCTGACGCTGATTTTTTTGCTAACATGATCGCTCAATTTAAACAAATTCAAAACTTTGCTACCAATGATAACAAACATAAAGTTGATTGGGGCAGGTTATACTATTTGGGCGAGAGAAAAAAAGATTCCTCTTTGAAAGATCCTCCAGTTGATTTTGATGAAGCCGTGATCCAAAGCGCTGAAATTTGGTTGGACAAATTAAATTCTAATCCCGATTTAACAGGTGGTAAGCCATGGGTGTTATTCTTACCATTGATTTTCCCACATTGTCCGTTTTATGTAGAAGAACCATATTACAGTTTGTATGATCGACACGCAATACCCAAACCACTAAGGGTTTCTGAAAAAACAGGATATGAGCCAAAATATATGTCAAGATTAAGATTTAAACATGGTCTAAACAATTTACCAGATGAAGTATGGGCTGAAGTTGGCGCAGTTTACTATGGAATGATTAGTAGAATCGATGATCAATTGGGGAGAATTTTAAATAAAATTGAGCAATATGAACCAATTAATAGTTCTACAATTAAAATATTTTGTACCGACCATGGAGAATATTTAGGAAACCACGAACTAATTGAAAAATGGCCTAGCGGAGTTAGTGAACAATTAGTACACGAACCTCTAATTATTGCAGGACCTGCAATTTCTCAAAATACTACTGTTGATTCTTTGTGTGAAATGGTTGACTTGGCACCTACTTTATTTCAATTTGCCGGCTTAGATGAATATCCATACCCACACAACGGTAAATCATTAGTTCCATTATTGACCGGTAGCAGCAATCAAAACCATAAGGAATTTGTTTTCACTGAAGGTGGATTTTTAAAAAGCGAAGAGCCAATCATTGAATTTGCATCATATCCTTATGATATAAAAGCTGGCTTACAACATGAGGAATTAGTTACTGTTGGTAGAGTTGTTAGTTGTAGAAATGCTCAATACAATTTTGTCTATAGGTTGTATGAGGGCAAAAACGAACTATATGACAGAAAAAAGGATCTACAAGAAGCGCATAATTTAATTGATGAGCCTGAATACCAGGATTTAGTAACCTTTTTCAAAGACAAGATTTTGGAGTGGTTTTTTAAAACCAGTGATCATGCACCATTCCATACAGACAAAAGAAGAGAAACAGTCAATTTGCCCAAACCAGGAGAAGTTTTTTCAAGGTGATTTTTTCCCATATTTTTTTTTACACATTAAACTTATATATATATTCAATTAAACCCCTTAAAATATTGATCTCTAAAATTTTCGTTTATTCTTGTTTTTCCAATGTTACAAGGGCCATTGTAGTTATTACCTCTATTGATGTAGCATAGTAACCTTCTAGACCATTTATTGAAATTTTGTACGCAATTATATTTCAATTCTAAATTTTTGTGTAGCGGAATAATGGTTTCAATATCACACGAATTAGCAGTAGGCATCCAAAAGCATAACCTTCCGCCAATGCTTAATCTTTGTGAAGCAAAGTCCAATAACTCGTCCAATAATAAATCTAAGCTGTAAGGTTTTTTGGTTGGAATATAATCTTTGTGCAAATATGCCAAAACACCATCTTTTATTATTGTTGGATCAATTTTATTGGGAACTTTTGAGCCCAAGACTTTGATACCTTCTCTGATACCGTATGGTGGATCACAAATTATACAGTCTATGACCAAGTCACTTTTTAACGCATTATGTGTAAAATCCATTGTCATTACATCAAGCAATTGAAGAGACTTCCCATAATATTCAAAATTTTGGCTAATACCATTGGTTATGTACTTAGCTACATCATTAGTCGTTGTACTCGGTGTTCGTAAAGTATTGCCTCTAATCATTCTACCATCTATATCACTGCCTAAACAAAGAGCGCCAAATTCTGCAGCAGTGACCAAAAAGCTACCGGTACCAACAAATGGATCATACATTAAACAAAAAGGTTTGACTTGAGATATATTACAGGTGACTAAAGATAATTCAGCTTCGAAACTAGTAGTGCCTCTGAACGGCCGATTTTTTAAAGCATATATATCCAATATAGTATCACCCCGTGTTCTTAAACTTGGGCTAACTAGTCTAGTAAAAAATATCTGAGATGGCTCATCTTTGGATTTTTGTGGAGTTAACATCTCGAAATATTCTAAAATGGTAAATGTAACCTGAGGGGAGCGTAAATCAATTGTACCTTTTAACGGTAAATACGTGAATTCATTAATTTTTTTAATCTGAGTGGATTTTGTGTATTTTTTTTTGCCACCATAATATTGGAAATCAAATTTAAAGGTAGAACTCTTATATGCCGATTCAATTTCATCTAAAACTTTGTTGTTTTCGGATAGTCTAGAATGTAAAAGTTCATAATTCTTATCTTGGGCATATAGCTCATATATGCCTTTACTTAATATAGATCTCTCCACTAATTTAGAAGCTGTTTCATCGTTGGGTAAATCTACAATAAAAAATGGGGAGTCATCGGAGTAGGTGGAGAAATCTAGATTGATGTTGTATAAATCGGCTAATGATTCTAGCTCTGCTTTTCTAAAATTCAAATGTTGTTGAACTAAAAATAGCAGATATTTGGGCATTTAAAAAAGAAAGAAAGAAAGAAAGAGAGGCAAAAAAAAAAAAAGGGGATATAAGGGATGAGGAGTATGGCGGAGGGTGAGTGTAATATATTACTTTTTGTTTTTATGATATTATATATGTTAATGACGAATGGAGTTAATAAGAGCCATCTCATTTTTATTATTTTCTGGGCAATGAAAAAAGAAAAGAAAAGAAAAGAAAAGAAAAGAGGGAAAAAAAAAAAAAAAAAAAAAAAAAAGAAACGACTGTACTTTCCGAATAGCATAGGTGTCCGATACTTTTTTCCAAAAAAAAAGAAAAAGAAAAAGATGTTACTACTTGAATATTTGTCACGTGAATAATAATTTTGTTGTTGATATTTTGTACGAAAATAAAATATATATAGGGATAATTAATAATAGTACAAGTATTTTCTTACATTTGGCGTGCATGTCAAAGAAAATGTAACAGATGGAATTATTTTCTCTGGCAGGGATGTCACGCAGGGCTGTCACGCGGGGCTGTGCATTTTATAATTAGCAACTTATAATCCCTTTTTAAAATATAATATAAAAAAAATAAATAGTACAAATAGCAAGGTCATCTCTCCCCCCCCAGCCACACAGTATTATGACAATTACGTATTTTACACAACAACAACAACAACAACAATAACAATATAATACTAATAATAATGATCCCTTTATAAAATATGCTATTTATATATTAATTGATTCTAACAAATACCTGAAAAATAATTATTAATAATAAGGACAAAAAGGAAAAAAAAAAAGTTGATGGCAAAAGAAGAATTAAATTTAAAAAAAAAAAAAAAAAAAATGGTATATAAAGAGAACAGAATAAAGCTGTTTTCATTTTATTTTATTTTATTTTATTTTACCATATTCTATTATAATATATAATCTTTTTCTTTCTTTCTGAAACTCTCTTTTCTAACATTTCTTTACTATTCTATTTCCCCTATTTTATTTCCTTTTCCCTTCTACTTTTCTTAATTTCCTCTTAGGTGTTGGCACACGATTATATTCACATAGGATAACCAATATACAAAAGAAATATAACTTAGTACATATATATTTAAAATACACACAAAAAGAGTAGTATAGCATATAAATATACACATAAAATGACTGATCGTTTAGAAAATGTTGATTCAATTAATGAGGTGGCAAATACATCAAACAATACAGATAATAACTCTGTGATCGGAGATGAAGTTTCAAAATTGTCTACCCCAAGTAATAAGGTCTCTAATGATAATTTCGAAAAACAGCAAGATGAAGGTGTTGTTGAAAAACCTGATATTCCAATTAAACCAGCTTCAGCATATGTCGGTGTTTCCTTATTATGTGCGATGATTGCTTTTGGTGGTTACGTTTTCGGTTGGGATACTGGTACCATTTCTGGTTTTGTTGCCCAGACTGATTTTGTGAGAAGATTTGGTTCATATAATAATAACACTGGTACATACTATTTAAGTGATGCAAGAACTGGTTTAATTGTCTCTATTTTCAATATTGGTTGTGCCATCGGTGGTATCACTCTAGGTAGATTAGGTGATATGTATGGTAGAAAAATTGGTTTGATGGCTGTTACTGTTGTCTATGTTATTGGTATTCTTATCCAAATCTGTTCTTTTAACAAATGGTATCAATATTTCATTGGTAGAATTATTTCTGGTTTAGGTGTTGGTGGTATTTCTGTTTTGTCACCAATGATGATTGGTGAAACTTCTCCAAAACATTTAAGAGGTACTTTGGTTGCATGTTACCAATTGATGATTACTTTGGGTATCTTTTTAGGTTATTGTACTAATTACGGTACTAAGAACTACAGTAACGAAGTGCAATGGAGAGTTCCATTAGGTTTATCGTTTGCCTGGGCTCTATTCATGTTGGGTGGTATGACTTTCGTCCCAGAATCTGCTCGTTACTTGTGCGAAAAGGATAGGATTGGAGATGCCAAAAGATCAATGTCTGCAGTTAACAAGGTTTCCATTGACGACCCATCAATTCAAACTGAAATTGATGCTATCATGGCTGGCGTTGAAGCTGAAAGATTAGCTGGTAATGCCACCATCAAAGAATTGTTTTCTACTAAGACTAAGGTGTTCCAAAGATTAATTATGGGTATTATGTTACAAAGTTTGCAACAATTGACAGGTGATAACTATTTCTTCTACTACGGTACCACTGTTTTCAAGGCTGTTGGTTTAGCTGATTCATTCCAAACATCCATTGTTATTGGTGTTGTTAACTTTTTCAGTACATTTGTCGGTATTTGGGTTGTTGGTCGTTTTGGTCGTCGCACTTGTTTACTATGGGGCGCAGCCACTATGACAGCTTGTATGGTTGTTTTCGCATCTGTTGGTGTCACAAGATTATGGCCAGAGGGCGCCAACCATAAGGATATTTCAAGTAAAGGTGCCGGTAACTGTATGATCGTTTTCACATGTTTCTATATTTTCTGTTTTGCTACTACCTGGGCCCCATTAGCATATGTTGTTATTAGTGAATCTTATCCATTGAGAGTTAAATCCAAGTGTATGGCTCTTGCCACTGCTGCCAATTGGATCTGGGGTTTCTTGATTTCATTTTTCACACCATTTATCACTTCTGCCATTAATTTCTACTATGGGTATGTTTTCATGGGATGTTTAGTTTTCATGTTCTTCTACGTGTTTTTCTTTGTTCCAGAAACCAAAGGTTTGAGTTTAGAAGAAGTCAACGATATGTGGTTAGAAGGTGTTTTACCATGGAAATCTGCTTCATGGGTTCCAGCATCCAGAAGAGGCGCCAAGTACAATGCCGAAGCCTTGAAACATGACGAAAAGAAGGGCTTGAAGAGATTCTTCTGAGAATGAGGAAGTAGTACTGAAATTGATTGATACTAGTATTTCAATTAATATTTTACCCTCATTATTTTAACTAAATTGATTTTATTTCTGTTTTATTTCTATTTTGTTTTATTCTATTTTTTTCTTTTTTTTTTTTTTTGGTGATGAATTTTTATTAATTATATTTTTGATAATATATAAGGCTTTTGATACATTGAGAATATTTGATATCACCAAATCCAGTATACATCAGTTAATGTTTTCATATACTTTGTTACCATTACCACCTTTCTATTTAATTACTGCTTTTCTGGTTTTTTTTAAAAAAAAACTTTAATATGGTGCTTATAATTTTAGACTTTTTTTTTTTTTTTTTTTTTTTTTTTTTTTTAAAACATTTATTTTTTTAAATGTATAACCGGATATAATAAACACAGAACATATGTTATTTTAGAAACATGACTTTTTTGATTAGAAACACTTTTTTGTCACATTCTTTTGTGCTTTAAATCCAGAATTTTTTTTTAACGGTGGTTTGTCCTTTTCTTTTATGAACTTTTTCAGTGAACTGTATCCTTCCTGAATTATTAACAAGTCATCTAACTCGATCTAAGAGTTTTTACTAACTGCTTGACTAATAATTATTTTTACAACTATGTTGTAATTTCCTTGTTAAGATGGGTTTTCATTTCTAATATCGTTTAAAATTGTCATTATTGTGTAAAAATGATCATCAAGCGTTTATAATTCACCAAAAACTAATTATATGTGGTCTTCATTTACGCTATACCGTTGTTAACTTGGTTAGATGCACAAACTAACCTAAACCAAAATATACATATTTTTATTTTTATGACCACGAGCGATTTTTATTTTGGGCATCGGAATATTTCTTTGAATTTAATTGAAAAAAGAAAAATATCGAGCGATTTTTTTCTTTTTTTTTTTTTTTTTTCTAGGATGATATTTTCAAACTAACTAATGGCGATGGCGAAAATAAATTGAAGCTTAAAGTGAGGAATTATAAACAACAAAAAATGGTTGTATGTCATTTTCTGAGTTATAGAACAACATCAGGTTGATGATTATTAATTTTTATATATCCCCCTCGATATGAATTTCTGGAATAATTTAGATGAGAATTAGCTGGATAAAAATAAACATATATATATATTTTTTCCAGTTGTGTGCGTTCTATTTGACAAGAAATAAAAATACCAAAGCTTTAAAAAAAAAAAAAAAATAAAAAGAAAAAAAATTTTAATTTAATTTAAATTAAATATTTTTAGGTGTGCGGGGAAAAGCAGAAAAAAATGGTTTGTTTTTGTTGCTGTTTTTAACTTCCATTTGTATTATTTTTAAATGAATCTCCCACAAAAAAAAAAAAAAAAAAAGGGAAAAGGATTATCAACACCACGCGAAGTGCGGAGAAACTCCAGTTTTTTTTTTATTTCAGATTTAATTTAATTTAATTTAAATTTCATTATTATTATTGAATATTAACAAGTAATAACCAGGATTTATCAATTTTTCCAGTTATGTTTTGACATACAAAGTTACCTCAATGTTTCTCTCCCTCTCCATGATCATACCACCACAGGATAATACCATATTATTATGCTTTACACTAACAAAAATTTCAAAATAGAAAATAATTTTTTTTTAAAGTACTACAGCATTATTTTTTTAATCAAAGAATTTCTGTCCTATGGTTAATTAATATTCTATATGAGGAATTTGAATGATTGGCTGAATCTGATATTTTACGAAGATTAATTTTAACCAACTAACAACAGCCAGAGATTTACAATCCTTCTAATATTGACAAGAAAAATAAATTGAAAATAAACTTTACGCATTTTGTTAATGCCCTTTATTAAATCAGTTCATTATCAAAAAATTGCATTCAGCAAAAGATACATATCGAATAATAACTACCCCGGAAAAACAGGGTCGTAATAATTTAGGTGTAATTTAAAAAAAAAAAAATTTTTACAGAGAAATAATGGTAGTTTATTGTTCACTCAAACATACACATGAAACACGCCAACAAGCGATAGGAAGAAAAAAAAAACAAAAAAAAAAAAAAGTAAATAATATTGCCGGTGATGATGGGGCGAAGAGTGGTAAGATCAGCTTAATAAAACCTTGAGGTAATAGAAATACATGGAGGGAAAGAGATGACAAAAAAGGGGGTAATACGGGAAAAATAGTTTGCTTATAATGTAAACAAACAAAGGTAAATGAGTGGGGCGGAAGGTGGAGGAAAGAGTGGGGCGATGGAAAAACGGGGATTTTTTTTTTTTAATTGAATATTTCATATTTTTGTTACACAAACGATAAATTACAATGTTCCTGCCAATTGTATTATTTTGATAAGAATTTTAGTGGTAGGTTAAATAATTATTTGCGGAGCCACTTGAAAGAAGAGTGTTTTATTTTAAACTTTGTACCATGATTTTAGTACTACGACAATGCTTATTTCTATACCTATATGATACCTGATATTCTTCATAATCAAGTTGTCTATGAAACAAAAAAAAAAAAAAAAAAAAAAAATTAAAAAGACTAATACAGCCAAAAAAGAAGTGCCTTTAATGCATAACTCAAATTATTATTATTTTGTTCAGAAGAATGGAAAAAAAAAAGGTGGGTGACTGCTCCACTCGTTTTCTCAGATACACATCGGAATAAGTTAGGGAAAATATATTTGACCCATTAAAAAATAGTACATTTTTTTATTAATGGTAAATGCCTCCTTGAAATTGTTTTTTTTTTTTTTGTTAGCCACTTCTCTACGGGTTTCTCCAAATAAATTAATTATGAGATTTGAGATTTATTTACTTCTTTTTACTTTTATTTTATTTTATTTCAAAAAAAAAAAAAAAAGGTGCCAGGGTTTCTATTCAACACACTTTGAAGATTTTTTTTTTTTTTTTGTTCCAATGTTATTCCTTTCCCCATATTAAAAACTAAATTTAAATGGTGTTATTATTATAATATTTGACAAATCGCCTGATTATTAAACTACAGGTAGGAAAAACAAGAGCTTTTTATTAGGTTAATCTGAGTATTATGTTCAGTGTTAAGGATTAATTTTTTTTTTTTTTTTTTTTTTTTTTTTTAAAATTACTTTTCATTATTTTGAGATTCAAACTTTTATTTTTGAAGCATATAAAAAGGATAGACTTTCAAAGTTTTTTAAGTTTTTCAAATTTATTTTTTTATTTCCTTTTCTCTTTTATTCATAATTTTATTTATAAGAAATACAAAAAAACCATACAAAAACACAACAAGTTTTTATTATTAATTCAAACACTCAAGTAATTCATATTACAAATTTATTATTATTATTATTATTATTATTTAAAACAATAATACAATAAAACAAACAAAAAAAAAAATGTCTAGCGAAAAAGTCGAAGGAGGTCCTTCAAGCAGTATTTCAAATGATGTTGCAGTAAATGACGATGTTCACTCTCAATTATCAACTCCTTCTCAAGATAAGGTTGCTGATGACTTGATGAGTTTTCAAAATGATCAGGCTGCAGCTGAAAATTCAGTCGATATTCCTCAAAAACCAGCCTCAGCATACGTCGGTGTTTCCTTATTGTGTGCCATGATTGCTTTCGGTGGTTTTGTTTTCGGTTGGGATACTGGTACCATTTCTGGTTTTGTTGCCCAGACTGATTTTGTGAGAAGATTTGGTTCATATAATAATAACACTGGTACATACTATTTAAGTGATGCAAGAACTGGTTTAATTGTCTCTATTTTCAATATTGGTTGTGCCATCGGTGGTATCACTCTAGGTAGATTAGGTGATATGTATGGTAGAAAAATTGGTTTAATGGCTGTTACTGTTGTCTATGTTATTGGTATTCTTATCCAAATCTGTTCTTTTAACAAATGGTATCAATATTTCATTGGTAGAATTATTTCTGGTTTAGGTGTTGGTGGTATTTCTGTTTTGTCACCAATGATGATTGGTGAAACTTCTCCAAAACATTTAAGAGGTACTTTGGTTGCATGTTACCAATTGATGATTACTTTGGGTATCTTTTTAGGTTATTGTACTAATTACGGTACTAAGAACTACAGTAACGAAGTGCAATGGAGAGTTCCATTAGGTTTATCGTTTGCCTGGGCTCTATTCATGTTGGGTGGTATGACTTTTGTCCCAGAATCTGCTCGTTACTTGTGCGAAAAGGATAGGATTGGAGATGCCAAAAGATCAATGTCTGCAGTTAACAAGGTTTCCATTGACGACCCATCAATTCAAACTGAAATTGATGCTATCATGGCTGGTGTTGAAGCTGAAAGATTGGCTGGTAATGCCACCATCGGAGAATTGTTTTCTACTAAGACTAAGGTATTCCAAAGATTAATTATGGGTATTATGTTACAAAGTTTGCAACAATTGACAGGTGATAACTATTTCTTCTACTACGGTACCACTGTTTTCAAGGCTGTTGGTTTAGCTGATTCATTCCAAACATCCATTGTTATTGGTATTGTTAACTTTTTCAGTACATTTGTCGGTATTTGGATTGTTGGTCGTTTTGGTCGTCGTACTTGTTTATTATGGGGTGCAGCCACTATGACAGCTTGTATGGTTGTTTTCGCATCTGTTGGTGTCACAAGATTATGGCCAGAGGGCGCCAACCATAAGGATATTTCAAGTAAAGGTGCCGGTAACTGTATGATCGTTTTCACATGTTTCTATATTTTCTGTTTTGCTACTACCTGGGCCCCATTAGCCTATGTTGTTGTTAGTGAATCTTATCCATTGAGAGTTAAATCCAAGTGTATGGCTCTTGCTACTGCTGCCAATTGGATCTGGGGTTTCTTGATTTCATTTTTCACACCATTTATCACTTCTGCCATTAATTTCTACTATGGGTATGTTTTCATGGGATGTTTAGTTTTCATGTTCTTCTACGTGTTTTTCTGTGTTCCAGAAACCAAAGGTTTGAGTTTAGAAGAAGTCAACGATATGTGGTTAGAAGGTGTTTTACCATGGAAATCTGCTTCCTGGGTTCCAGCCTCCAGAAGAGGTGCTGATTATGATGCCGAAGCCTTGCAACATGACGAAAAGAAGGGTTTGAAGAGATTCTTCTGAGAACGGGAGCTAGTACTAACATTGATTACCACTAATTTTTTAATTAACAATTAATTATTTTAATTTATTTTTGGCATTAATATACTAATCCTTTTGGCAATGTTTTTTTTTTTTTTTTTTTTTTTCCTTTTTAACCTTTTTATTACGATTATGCTTTTGATACTAATGGGAAGATTTCCTAGTCTCCCTAATAATTAATGATATTTCTTCCCTTTTTATGACCACAACTTTCATATTTTTAATAATTGTTTTCCTAATATTTTTTAAACTTTTTAATGTGATTTTCAAACTTTTTTTTTCCCAATTTTAACTTTTTTAAATGTATAACGAATAGAATAAGTGTAAAACGTATAAGATTCTAACAAAGATTTATTTTTATTTATTTTTTTTTTTTCCCTTTTTTAATAACACTTACTAACATTTTTTTTTTTTGACTGGCATTTTTGTTTTCCTTTGCTAACTTTGATTAGTCATCTATTTTGTTGCTTTTTTTCTTGATGGACTATTAGATGTTTTTTGGAGTCGGTTAACCATATTTATAGATTTGAACTGGCTGTTTGCATAACAACGCAGATTTTTACAATTGTACTATAATTTGATTATTAAATAAGTCAAGTTGTTTTCACCAATACATTGATATTAGTGCCATCCATTTCTTACTATTACAGTGTTGGTGTTTAGAAAAAAAATATTTGCTAAGAATTTAGATTTTGTCAATACTTTTTTCCCACTGCTTCCATTGGCACTACACCGTTAATGCATGAATTAAGTTACTCCATTTTGAAGGGGTGATTTCAACAATAATTATATTATCAAACCACCAAGGAATAACGACATGTTCTAATTGATTGCTTTGTTTAAATTGACGTATATGACAATAAAAAAACATGATCCTTTACATTTATCTATCTCCATTTCCAGTCATTTCCAGCTTTTGTTCTTCAGACAATATCAAATTTTTGAAGATCTTTCTATGATGTATTTTTGGTTTCACCCAGACCTGTAAGGGCCTCGCCACACAGAGGAAAAGAAATGCCCCCGCAAAATAATAATGGAATATCTGGAAGGTAATAATTATGCAAAAAGATTTGCTAGAAAGAAACCAGATGTAATGTTCCTCATTTATATATGTCGCTATTGATTTAATTAAATGAAAAAAACCAGCCTAAACCAAAATATACATATTTCTATTTTTATGATAAAGAGTGATTTTTTTTTTGGGCATCGGAACATTTGTTTCAGTTTAATTGCAGAGAAAATAAAGATATTGTTTAAACAATTACCTAATTTCGGATACTCTGTAGGAAAATACTGGTGATAACACGTCAATATTTTTCCTCCTTCTGATTAAGTCATCTATATTGTGCTAATATAGGGAGATGGAAATGTAACATAGGATAATAGCATTTATTAGCCTTTAACTTTTTTAATTTGGTGGAGAAAAAAAGAAAAGTATCGAGCGATATTTTTTGTTTTAAAAAAAAAAAGCAATTAATATATGGTATTGTTATTCCTTTTTTATTCCTTTTTCAATTCTTTTTTATTTTTTTTCTGGGATGATATTTTCAAACTAACTAATGGCGATAGTGACAATAAATTGAAGCTTAAAGTGAGGAATTATAAACAACAAAAAATGGTTGTATGCCATTTTCTGAGTTATAGAACAACATCAGGTTGATGATTATCAATTTTTATATATCCCCCTCGATATGAATTTCTGGAATAATTTAGATGAGAATTAGCTGGATAAAAATAAACATATATATATATTTTTTCCAGTTGTGTGCGTTCTATTTGACAAGAAATAAAAATACCAAAGCTTTAAAAAAAAAAAAAAAATAAAAAGAAAAAAAAAATTTAATTTAATTTAAATTAAATATTTTTAGGTGTGCGGGGAAAAGCAGAAAAAAATGGTTTGTTTTTGTTGCTGTTTTTAACTTCCATTTGTATTATTTTTAAATGAATCTCCCACAAAAAAAAAAAAAAAAAAAGGGAAAAGGATTATCAACACCACGCGAAGTGCGGAAAAACCCCAGGTTTTTTTTTTTATTGCAGATTTAATTTTACTATGATATTAGCAGTTTTTCCAGTTTATTTTGTGTGCATTTTTAAAAAAAGATTTTCATAATTTGTTCCAAAATTTTCAACCATCATACCACTTCCAAATACCAAAATTTATCATTAATAACAACACTGTTATGTTGCGCACTAATAAATTTTAGAAAAAGAGAAATTTTTTTTTAGCCTTATATTACATTATTTTTTCATCAAAAAAATGTTTGTGCGGCAGCTACTTATTCTATATGATAAAGTTGAACAACTGACTGAATTCGGTGTTTTACGAGGATAAGTTCCAATCAACTAACAACAGCCGGAGATTTACGACTCTAATGATGTTAAAAAGGGAAATAGCTTGGTAATAGCTTTTATGTGTTCTGTTAACTCCTTTTTTTTCAATCTTTTTATTATTAAAAATTATTTTCAGCTGAGATACATATTAAAATAAGGATTACCCCGGAAAAACGGAGTGGTTTAGGTGTATTATTTTTAGAAAAAAGCAATTTGCAGAGAAATATTAGTAGTGTATTGTGCACTCAAACATACGCATGAGCGCGCGGTGAAACAAAATGAAGAAGTATCGCCGGTAGGGGGAAACAGGGAAAAATAAATAGCCTAATAAGAATATGTTTGTCAGAAATGGATGCAGAAAGGATAAAAAGGGGGTGATATAAGGTGAAATAGTTCATATGGTTTCAACACTAAAACAAAGGTAAATGCGCAGGAAAAACAGGGATTTTTTGTTAAAGATACCTCACAGTTCTACTATCCAAACGATAAATTACAGCATTCCTGAAAATTGTACTATTTTATTATTTTAAGAAATTATTTGCGGGGATGCTTAAGAGGAGACTGTCTCATTTCAAAGTTTTTATACTACTAGTTGATCACAATTATCATGTCTATTTTCATGTTTGATGGTACTATCATATCCTGTGATTAATATGGTAATGGAATTCAACATTTCATAGGCAGTAATAGAAATGAGAGGAGAAAAAGAAACTTTTAAATGACTATTAATGCTATTACATCCCTGTACTAGTAATATTTTTTTTTTTTTTTTTTTTTTTTGAAAGAAAAAACAAAAGTGTATTTTAAAGAAGTGGGTGGTGGTTGTACTCACTTTTCTCAAAAAGGCGACGGAATAATTTAGGGAAAATTTATTTAGCTTATAAAAATAATACACTTTTCACTTAATAAGTCTACCCCGGAAAAAATTAAAAATTCCTTTTTTTTTATATCTAGCCCCATGTTTTTCCGTGCGGATCTTTTTAAGTGGTTAATGAGATTCGAGATTTTTTTTTTTTCCCTTTCTTCATTTCACTTCAAAGAAAGGTGCTAGGGTTTCTGTTCAATGGTATTGTTTTCATTTTTCTTTTTCTAATGTTATTTTTTCCCCATATTAAAAACTAAATTTAAATGGTGTTATTATATTATTTTATGGATCGCCTGATTATTAAACTACAGATAGGGACAATAAAAACTTTTTATTAGCTCAAACTTATTATTACGTTCAGCAACAAGGATTAGTTTTTTTTTTTTTTTTTTTTTCCTTTTTTTCTTTTTAAATTACCTTTTTATTTTTTTTTGAGATTCAAACTTTTATTTTTGAAGCATATAAAAAGGATAGACTTTCAAAGTTTTTTAAGTTTTTCAAATTTATTTTTTTATTTCCTTTTCTCTTTTATTCATAATTTTATTTATAAGAAATACAAAAAAACCATACAAAAACACAACAAGTTTTTATTATTAATTCAAACACTCAAGTAATTCATATTACAAATTTATTATTATTATTATTATTATTATTTAAAACAATAATACAATAAAACAAACAAACAAAAAAAAATGTCTAGCGAGAAAATCGAAGGAGGTCCTTCAAGTGGCAGTAACAATGGTAGTGTCTTAAACGATCCTACAGCAAACGATGATGTTCACTCCCAATTATCAACTCCCTCTCATGATAAAGCTGTTGATGATTCAATGAGTTATCAAAATGGTCCAAACGATCTTGAAATGCCTAAAAAAGCTGGTGGTGCTTACGTAGGTGTCTCATTATTGTGTGTGATGGTTGCCTTTGGTGGTTACGTTTTCGGTTGGGATACTGGTACCATTTCTGGTTTTGTTGCCCAAACTGATTTTTTGAGAAGATTTGGTTCTTATAGTCACACTACTGGCAAATACTATTTGAGTAATGCTAGAATGGGTTTAGTTGTCGCTATTTTCAATATTGGTTGTGCTATCGGTGGTTTGACTTTGGGTAGATTAGGTGATATGTACGGTAGAAAAATTGGTTTGATGGCTGTTACCCTTGTCTATGTTATTGGTATTCTTATCCAAATCTGTTCTTTTAACAAATGGTATCAATATTTCATTGGTAG
The DNA here is from genome assembly GCF_020623625.1 of Saccharomycodes ludwigii. Classification (NCBI taxonomy): domain Eukaryota; kingdom Fungi; phylum Ascomycota; class Saccharomycetes; order Saccharomycodales; family Saccharomycodaceae; genus Saccharomycodes; species Saccharomycodes ludwigii. The sequence goes on from NC_060205.1 coordinate 662,164, forward strand.
AATTATTTCTGGTTTAGGTGTTGGTGGTATTTCTGTTTTGTCACCAATGTTGATCGGTGAAACTTCTCCAAAACATTTAAGAGGTACTTTGGTTGCATGTTACCAATTGATGATTACTTTGGGTATCTTTTTAGGTTATTGTACTAATTTTGGTACTAAGAACTACAGTAACGAAGTGCAATGGAGAGTTCCATTAGGTTTATCATTTGCCTGGGCTTTGTTTATGGTGGGTGGTATGACTTTTGTCCCAGAATCTGCTCGTTATTTATGTGAAAAGGACAGAGTTGAAGATGCCAAGAAATCTTTGTCTGTTGTTAATAAGGTTCCTATTGACGATCCAGCTCTTCAAGCTGAAATTGATATTATTATGTCTGGTCTTGAGGCTGAAAGATTGGCTGGTAATGCCACTTTTGGGGAATTGTTTTCTACTAAGACTAAGGTTTTACAAAGATTAGTTATGGGTGTTATGTTACAAAGTTTGCAACAATTGACAGGTGATAACTATTTCTTCTACTACGGTACCACTGTTTTTGCATCTGTTGGTTTAGCTGATACTTTTGAAACTGCCATTGTTATTGGTGTTGTTAACTTTTTCAGTACATTTGTCGGTATTTGGGTTGTTGGTCGTTTTGGTCGTCGTACTTGTTTATTATGGGGTGCAGCCACTATGACATGTTGTATGGTTGTTTTCGCATCTGTTGGTGTCACAAGATTATGGCCAGAGGGTGCCGGCCATAAGGATATTGCAAGTAAAGGTGCCGGTAACTGTATGATTGTTTTCACATGTTTCTATATTTTCTGTTTTGCTACTACCTGGGCCCCATTAGCCTATGTTGTTGTTAGTGAATCTTATCCATTGAGAGTTAAATCCAAGTGTATGGCTATCGCTACCGCTGCCAATTGGATCTGGGGTTTCTTGATTTCATTTTTCACACCATTTATCACTTCTGCCATTAATTTCTACTACGGTTATGTTTTCATGGGATGTTTAGTTTTCATGTTCTTCTACGTGTTCTTCTGTGTTCCAGAAACCAAAGGTTTGAGTTTAGAAGAAGTCAACGATATGTGGTTAGAAGGTGTTTTACCATGGAAATCTGCTTCCTGGGTTCCAGCCTCCAGAAGAGGTGCTGATTATGATGTTGATGCTCTACAACATGATGAAAAGAAGGGTTGGAAGAAATTCTTTTAGAATGACTTCAAGGTCGAGAGAAATGGAGTGATGATCAATTTTTTTTTTCTTAGCATTAGTGGGGATTGTCTTAATTTTAATTTTTTTTTTTTTAATTTTTTCTGCTCTTTGTTAATTTTTAATTGTTTGACATGAACATGTTTATTTTTGGTAATTTTCTATTTTGTTTTGCCTGATCATCGTAATGTGTTTTTAAGGATGCATTTGATTTTTATTTTATTTTATTTTATTTTTTATTTTATTTTATTTTATATTTAATGTAATTTTTTATTTAGTTTATCTATAATTTTCATGACTTCAATTTATTTTTATTACTTTTACACAATATGATTTTCTTAAAATTAATATAATTTTAGTATTTTAATTTTCTTTATGTTAATCGTTCTAAATATAAGACGTCTAGATTTTGATATGCATCGTCTGTCTCCAAATCTCCAAAGGTTGAAAAAGTAAAATAAGAAAAGCGTTATAAACTAAACAATTCAATTAGATTGCAAATCATATGTATACTATATTATGATAAGTTGTACTAAAAGGGAGAAAAAAAAAAAAAAAAATTAAAAGCAATAACATATAAGCGTGAAACCGAACTATCTGGTAAAGAAAAAAAAAAAAGGTATCATTATATATACATATATATTTGTCTTTTTGTTTTTTTTTTTTTTATTTTTTTTTTAATTTTTATTTTTAATTTTTTGTTTATATCTTGATGTATTTATGACACTCTATATTTTTGCCCCTGTTATTATTTATCTTCCTTTTTATATATGTGTACATGTGTAAATGTAAAAGCTTCTAAATCCACGTACCTGCTAAATCATCTGTCATAGAATCAACGGTGTAATTATTACTATCTTCGTAGTCATCATTTCTAACATTCTCCACATCGTCGGCATTGTCAGCGCTCTCCTCTAGGATAAAAGTAAATTCAAACCACCCAACACCATGTTCTACAATATCAGTTTCACCTTTTTCTCTTTCCTTTCCATCTTCTTCGTTACCCTCTTTTTTAATAGTTAACGTAAAATCAGAACAATATTGATAGATATATGGTTTAGTACCAGCAACACCAGTGACTATATTTTTAATAAAAGTAGGAATCTCTTTCATGACATCGACTCTTTCCACTAACTCTTCATCTCCCAAAGAACCTTCTAAAGTAGCGTGGAATGGGGTATTAACAACACTATCATTATACACCCCGTTATAGTCTATAACCACTTTTGTAGGACAACTCCAACCAACGCTATCAACAATACAGTCCAAGTGTTGACAATCATTGTCAACAGTACAACTTAATATCTTATCATCCTTAACAACGATACCAACAGAAACTTTCGTATTGCCATATGACTTGGGGGTAACGAATTCCATTAGGACGGCTGAATAGTGTTCATTTACGAAATTCATAAAGTTCCAACTTTTGGCAGCATGATGTGGTTTCATACCTTGCAAAGCCATAACAAACATACCAATAGCCTTGTTTCCAGAGTTGTCAAACTCAATAACTTCATGATCACCAGGTAATGTGATGGTACCTGTGCACTCGTTTCTTGGCCAAAAAACGTGTCTCATTCTCCCCCAACTGTTTTCGATATCTGGACCGTAGTATGTGGTTGGGTCTTCACCGACTTTGACCCCCGGGGCGATTTTGGTGAATGTCAAATCCACTTTTAGATCGTCGTTGGTGTCGTCAGAGACGAAATGTATTTTTGTATCATTATCGATCCATTCGATTTTCAAACTATCAGAATAGAAATTACCGTTAATTATTTCGACCTCATCTAGATGATTAGAAGCCCAAATAGTTTCAAAAGTGGTGGCATCTTTCGAGTCGGCTGAGGGTTTTTTGAGATAGTTGTATAGTTTAAATGTGAATTGGGCAGTGGTATGTAAACCACCGATATTAGAATGAATAACTTGAGCAAATCCAATATAACCTTTATTAAAGTCTTTGAAATAAAAGGTGGATGTTTCAACGTTTGTGTTTTCTGGGACTTGCCAATGGAAATCTTTGCTAGTTGCTTCAACAAATGGATTAGATGAGTCAAGAAGACTTTTTTTTGTACATGGATGGATGTGATCTGTACCATACTCCGGTTCAGCTAAGCCTGTAACAGAAGATATACTGCCTTGGATCCATTTTAGCATTTTTGGTTAGTTTTTGTATAAATAGTCTATCAAATAATGGTGATATAATGGCAACGTAAGAGGGAGAGAAAGGAGAGGGGGGGGGATGGTGCTCCTGTTGCTATTTATGTATATTTGGTTAGTTATTATTTGTTGGTTTGAAAATTGAGAAGAAGTAAGAAGTAGTAGACAAGGATGAAAGAATTGATACAGTGCAATGATTTATATTTATAATAATATAAAAGAAATAAGAATATTTTTTTTTTTGTTTTTATAAACGAATTAAAAAAAAAAAAAAAAGATTTTATTTATTTTTTATGTGCATTTCTGCAGGGAATCAGTTATAAGAAATGCTTAGAGAATTACGCACAGTGCTTTCTTTTTCTTTTCTTTTCTTTTCTTTTCTTTTCTTTTCTTTTCTTTTCTTTTCTGTCCGTTGGTTCACAACATTTGCATAGAAAACAGCGCAGAGCAACGTGGAATGGCGGTCCTTTTGTTTCTTTTTTTTGTTTCCCTTTTTTTCTAAGTTGGGTGGCAAAAATAAAATAAAATAAAATAAAATAAAATAAAATGAAAAAGGAGTTTTTTTTCTCTCATTTTCAACAAACTTGGACTTGGAATCGCTGCCAGTGTGTAAATATCACACTTGTTAAGCGATATCGTACTATCTAATCTATTTTACAAAAGCTTACCACTTCTTTCCCCCTCCCCCACAACCCTCCATAACAGATCATTCCTTTTTCAAAACATCTTCCAACATGTTTAAGAAAGTCTCTTCTTCCATTCCCAGATCCGCTTCCTACTTACAAAAACCGTTAGTCAGATCATATTACACTATCCCAACTCTATCCAATTTACCAAATAGTGCAAGCAACGATACTGATGTCCCAGGTTTATTTTCTAAAGAAGGGTTGAAGAAAGCATGGAATGATAGGGCCTTGTATTATTGCTCAAAATTAAATGAATTGACCGCTAAAACTGAAAGTAGATCTTTGGATCACATAATTTCTAACTATGCCACCGTTCCCTCAAAGAAAAACATTTATGATTACGCTGTATTATTGGATAATTTATTTATGGCTTATTCAAACATTAAGATCCCCACCACTAACACTACTATTGTCAAACCTTCCAGCCAGGATTTGATTACTTTAAAGCACCATTTTAACAGTAATTCCGGTGCTTTATTTGGAAACGAACCTTTGGAATTCAATTGTGAAGCTATTGATAGATTATTAAAAAGGTCCTTTGGTAGTATTATTGAATTTAGAACTTTGCTGTTATCATCCAACTTGAGTGTGACTGGTGATGGTTTTACTTGGTTAGTAGCCAAATCATTAGTTCTAACCGAAAGTCAAGATACAGATGCATCTTCTTTCTCCAATATCAATGATGTTGAGTTGTTTGTTATTAATACCTACAACGCTGGTACTCCAATAAATAATCATATAAGATTGGGCAATTACAATTCTATTATGAAAAAGTTGAAAGAGCAGCAAAAACAGGATGCTTCCACCGACGAATATAATACCGATTTTACCACCAGCATTTTGACTTTACAAGAAGCCAAGGAAAAGGAAGTTTTCAATCATTCTCAGAAAGATTATAGATATGTTCCGTTGTTAGCTATTGATGCTTCTCCGAAATCTTGGTTACATGATTATGGTGTTTTTGGTAAGAGCAAATATTTAAATAATGTATGGGAATCCATTGACTGGAATAAAGTTGAAGAAAGATTGTTAAGAGCTGGTAATTGAAAATTTAAAAAAAGACAACCTTGTACATTATCATGTAAATATATGTATCTAAACTTCTTCTTTGCCGTTAATAGGCTTACAAATATCAATAAATACTATAACATATATATATATATATATATACACACACATATACACATAAATAGCTAAACTTTTCATTGTTCTTTAGCGTTAACAGATAATATTTCGTCAATTACATCTGTACCAACTTTGTCGATATATTCATCGTCACTCAAGTTGGAAATAGGTCCCTTATAATATTTCTTTTGATAGGTTATGTAATAAACCCAAGCCAAAATACAAACACCGGGTCCAATCACACAAGCATAGTTCATGGTATCTTTGGTAACGCCGTGCTGCATGGAGGGGAACATGACTAAAATAATGATAAAACATTGAAACAAAACACTGAACCAATCAACCGCTGGTCCCCAAAACTTGCCCAGGTAGAATGGACCAGGTTTAAATATATGCTTGCCGCAAGTATTTCTTAAGGAACTAGTAACAGCCCAAGAAAAATAATTACATGCAATCAACAAACTGAACAATGCGTTGGCAGCGGCAGTATCAATCAAACATAGCAATCCTAAGGCTAAGGAGCCAAATCCACATGCTAACACTGCATTAAATGGAACCGAAATATTAGTTTTGACCATCTTAATATATTTGGAGAAAATCAACCCATTATCTCTAGCAAATGCATAAACCTGTCTAGAGACAGCGGTCATGATGGATGCACCCATCAAGAATTGACAAAAGGCGATCAATGACATAAAAGCAATAGCCCAGTTTTTACCTAAGGAGTCGTAAATAATTTGTGCCAATGCAAACCCATATTCACTATCAATAATTCTTTCCAAATCCGGATCGATACAAGCCATCAAACAAATACATATTAGCCATCCTATTACCCAACATGCCGTGATAGAGCCTATGATACCAACAGGCACGGCTTTACTAGCATCTTTGGCTTCCTCACTTTGATGGACACAAGAGTCAAAGGCACCGATAGTCCAGCAAGCAGGCATGAAGCCTTCTAGGCAGAATTGCCAACCATTGTTCCAGTCAGAAAAATTTTCAAAAGTACCAAATATAAATTTGCCATCGTTAAATCCACCTCTATTTATCTTGGTACCAATTGGCAATGCAATGAACAATAAAACAATAATAAAACAATTACAAACGATTGAAAAAGTTTGCAATCTCGAAATGGCGGTGGATGCAACAGCAGTTAAAATAACCATGACAATAACCCCGCCTACAAAAACACCATAGGTTTTGCCATTAGTGATTTCAAAATCACCATCTTTTTGAATCACGACAGCAGCCAAAACTTCCTCTGCAAAACCATACGCAATGGAACAAACACCAGCAATCAAGGCCAAAGAATTAGCCCATCCAATAATGAATGATAGGACAACCTTGTATTTTGGGGGTGTATATAAATAAGTCCAATAGAACAACCCGCCAGCAGTTGGACAAGCTGATGCAGACTGTGCCAAAGAAATACCAATTGTTAAAATACAACCACCTGTGATGAACCACCCCCATATTAATGTGACTGGACCCCCAGTTAACCCACCACCTAAAACTGTTGCAATTGATGGCAATAAACCCATGATAGAGAAGGCAATACCAAAAACTTGAAATGTGCTAAATTGTCTTTTTAATTCTTGTTTATAACCGATTTCTGCCAATAACGCTTCATCGCCGTGCGCCGTATTGGCGTTGATGTAATTTACATCTTCTCCTGTTTTCGATCTAACCGTACGGATTGAAGTTATGGGCTCCACATTTCCAGCAGAATCATCGAGATTGGTATCAATGTTTATAATATAGTTATCTTTTTTAGACATATTGTATCCTTATCCTTTTTTATCTTGTTTATATATAGTCGCTATAAGAAATTGAAAATAAAAAATGGAAAATAAAGAAAAAGAAAAATAAAAAAGATAATTTAGTTAATATATACACTTATATATATATACTTGATTAAATTAACTTTAGTTATAAAGAATATATACTGTCATTTGAAAATATCTTTAGGAAAAAAAAAAAAAAAAAATGGGTTCTTATCATCTTTAATTAAATCAATGAAAAATCAGTAAAAAAAAAAACCCAGAAAATATTATCAATTAAATGTTGATTAAACTATTCAGTTATCTTTTTCGGGTATCAACTTTATTATTAGTGATTAATACATATACATATATATATATATATATACATATATTTAATACGGGAATCAAAACTATAACTCTCCGTGAATTAATTTACCTTAACGACGTTTCTAATTAGAATTAAATACACATATCTTTAAATGACAAGAGGAAGTAAAAGACCATGATTATCTTATTTAAAATAATTTTATCTGTCATCTTTTCAAGTGTTTTAATATAATGTTGGTATCAATATCATCATAGCCGCTAGAAAAAAATAGCAGTTTGTGCATAATATCTGCAGCGCCAGCACACACTTTTTTGAGACTAATAACCTCTGTTCGGGTTTCCTAATGGGGAAGGTACAGCATATCATCTATGGAACGATTTTAAATGATAATAATAAAAAAAAGAAAATGCTTTTTATTGGATTATTACAAGGAAAGAAAATAAAGATACAAATGATTGATTAGTCTAAAAACCATTAAGAATAAAGTCAGGTAAAATAGAAGAAAAAAAAAAGCCTCCTTTATTAACATATATTTCTTAATACTGTTCATTTAATTGTTAGCGTATCACTTTTATAGATTATATGCTACGATGATAAACCAAGGCCTAAAAATATTGATATTCTATCTGCGTTCAAGTTCTATAGACATTAATACATACCCGTTTTTTTTCTTTCTTCCTCTATAACTTAGTACTTTCCTCTATTTATCCTCTCCTCCCCTTTCTGCAATGTAAGAATGCTACTACTAGTGATAGTAAGATCGCAACGTTTAGATTTAATAAAATAGACGTGTAGTTGTTAATAATTATTTTCCATAAAAGCATTAAATTACATTTTTAAACGTAGTAACATTTATAGATAGCTGTTAATAAATTTACAGTACCACTAAAACCAGTCCATATGATATAGAATTCAGAATGGTACCAATTACAACTTTCCACTAAAAGGTACCACATTGTAGAAAGACAATATTACCACATGCCCATGATACCAAGTTATCAGTTACTTCTGTCTTCAACCATATTCTTTTTTTTTTTTTTATTGAAATTCGGGTACTTATAAAATCAGGTAAATAGGTGAAAATGCATAATGCAAGACATCAATACCAATATCAGTGTAAATAGCCGTATATCTCACATACAAACATATTGGTATGGAAATGATGATTAATAATATAAGTGAACAATTTATTTTTTGATGAAATAGAGGTTGTTTGTTCATAACTAAAAAAAAAAAAAAAAAAAAAACAATCATTTTCTGTAATTTTTCTTTTCAACAAACAATAATAGATTAACAGTGGAAGCCAAACAATTTTAGTCAGTATTACAGTTTCATTTTTAGCAGCACTTGATTTTATTTACGAGCTAAAAATACATTATTGTTGTTACGAGTGTAACAACTAACAATTCAAGCAGTTCAATCACTTTTATTTTTCTCCTATTGATATCTTCGTGCATTTTCTATTTATTTTAAGAAGAAAATTAACTTTAATTTTTTATTATATTTATCTTCCTGTCTTCCCTTAAACAAAAAAAAAAAAAAAAAAAAATACAAGAAACATTCACAATTTCTAATATTTCCTGGTGCCTTTCCCATTGTTATGGATTATCTTTATTGAAGGAGCATAAATTAAAGTTTATATAACACAAAATAACAAAGGGGAAAAAAAAAAAAAAAAAAAAGAAAAAAATCCTTGTAAAAAATATATAAAGTATGAAAGTCTTTCCAAAATAAAAATGTACAGCAAAAAAAAAAAAAACCCAATATTCTGATTATAAAGAAAAAATTAACATACAGGGCTGCCTATAAGACGAATTCAAATAATGGAAAAGAAATTAACACAGAAAACAAGATTACAAGATAATTTTGCTTCTAATCAACATGTGATCTGAGCCACATATTCTTTTCCAATAGTAATCTTTGTATTCTTTATTTTCTACTGACCTTGAGACTTTTCACTCTTTGTAAAAATTTATTTCCACTGCCATCCTTTTTAGCAGCTCTACTGCCATCATTAAAACGGACACCCATATAAACATCCTCATCTTCATTATTCCTGCCATCTGGAAAGGTGGAAACATAAGTATTAGTATTATTCTTAATCGGTGATGGACTGCCACCTCTCACAGAATTATATCCATGACCGGTAGGGATTCCATTTATATTGCCATTCATTCTGGTATTCATCTGTGTATTAGGTGCCGTTCGCCTGTTGGTGCCATGAAAATCAGCTTCATAGGTATCATCATAATCATAATCATCATCATCATCATCACTATTCCTATTAATTAAGGCTGCAGAGGCAGCGCCTTTTAATCTTTGACTTAATGATTTTTTTCTACCTAAAGTTTCATGCCTTCTGTGTCTCATATCCTCTTTAATAGCCAGCGGAGCAGCTGGTGCACCGTCTAAAAATGTGGTCGACCCCAACCCTTGAGAGGTTGGTCCATGAATTAACTGTACTTTCTGTTTGGTGTCAAACTGCCCAACATCTGATCTGTTTTTAATAGCATCCAAGGTATCAGAGCTTGAAGTGCTCATCATGGCTCTTGGTGGAATCAAGATTTCGCCGTTTCCACCACGCTTGGCCATATTATCAGTGGAATACACCACATCATCTTCATCATCATGGTTTTCAGTACCAAACATTTGATTCATTTTGGTGTTATAGGAGCTCAACGGGCCACCTTTTATAGTTGAATTTGGACCATCCTTAGGGAAGGCCAAAACTGGAGCAGTGGTGGTATTTTTATTACGATGAGGCGTACATGCGTCAAACGGACCATCATGATGGAATGCACCACCAAATAGCGCTGTAACGTCTAACTTATCAATTGTGTCAACATTTTTGGCAATTGGTCCCTTTTTCTTTGACTTACGGCTTTTAGAACCACCACCAGTATCACTAGCACTAGGACGAGAACGGCTCCTGGAGGACGAAGAATGCTTTTCATTTCTTGGGTACGGCTTTCTACTTTTAGCTATTTCATCATAAGAAGGCGGCAAATCATCTTTGGGGCTTGAATTCGGTTTAACATTATAAGGGTTTATTCTATTCCTTGTGCGGTATCTATCATTTATAGGTTGTTGATCTTTTGTATCTTCTTCTTCTTCTAAGTATCTCTCTCTTAATCTATCCTTTTCTTCTTTAGCGGTTAACCTAGCAGAGGAGGAGGAAGAAGAAGAAGCCGGTGGTATATACTGGGGTGGTTTAGTGGAAACAGTTTCTCTTTCATCAACAAATGGATTATAATTGTTATTTTGGGTTCTTACTGTTGGTGAATAACTTCTAACTGTATTGCTGTTATAAATAGTATTATTATTATTGCTCATATTGAGTATTAATTTTCCTTTTTTCTTTTTTTTTTTTTTTTTTTCTCTTCTTCCTTTAGATATGATTTATTAAAAATAGGAAAAAGAAAGTGAGAAAGGAGAAATAAAAATGTTGTAATAATTGTTAGTATTGTGATGACAAAGAAACAATGTATAGATTTGAAAGGAAAATAACTTGAAAAACTTGCAAAAAAAGAAGGATTGTGAGTGGGTATATATATATATATATAATGTATATATTAAGTGACGCACATTTGGCAATAATAGAAATGTATCAACAGGTGGCTATAAATCACAATTAATGATAAGGGAAAAAATAAAAGTAAAAATTATATTTTATTTAAAGGCTGAAAGAAACAAAATGCTCTTTCTTTTCAACTTTCTAAAAATAATTTTTTTTTTGGTTTTTTTTTTGGAGGGGGGGGGCAAAAAAAAAAAAAGGCCGAGACCTCCCCTCTCAAAATAAAACCCACACCTTTTATGACGTATCCCTTTCCCTTTCCCCCGATATCCTAATTAGGAAATATAATTCTCATCCTATATTATCACGTGATATCACATCCGTACATCTCTTTTGCTTTTGCTTAAAAAAAAAAAAAGTTAACTTGGTATTTCCAATTCAAATCCAATTACATCCCATATAAATACAGATAAAATAACATACTTTCTTCTTAATCCACCACTAGGAGATGGTGTATTGCTACCACCACTATTACTACTATTATTAAAAAATACAGAATTAGGTGTTCTAACATTATCAATTGGTGAATGCGATGAATTCATATTATTACTATTATTTTCAAAACTTATTGTCGATCTATTTCTTTGTGTATTCAATTCTAAATTATTAACATTATGTTGTTTTATATTGTTTTTTCTAATCCAATTTTGGTAGTCCTTATCTGAGTCATATTGGTTACTATTAGAACTGTCTAATTCTTGTTGTTGTGCTGCCATTCTAAATGGATTGTTCATCGAATATGGTCTACTATTACTACTGTTTGTAGTCCCAGTCCTGAGAAAACTTGGCTGTTGTTGTTGTTGTTGGTACGACATTATTAATAGAAAAACTATTAGTTACTTAACTATACATATATATATATATATGCAAACAATACGTTAGGAATGTGGTGATGACGATGCTATTTTTTTGTTGATTTTTAATTCATTTCAAATCTTGCTCGAATACAGTAAGCAATAACTAATTGATAAAAATAATAAATCTCCTATTTTTACAATTGGTGCCAACCAAAGAAAAAGAAAATAAGAAAGCAAGAAAGGGAAAAATGAAAAAAAAAGAAAAAAAAAAAAAAAAATAGTAACAAAAATAAGAAGCAAAAAAATTTACTCTTTTTGTCCGTGGAAAGAAAAAAAGAAAAGAAAAAAAGGAAAAAAAGAAAAAAAGAAAAAAGAAAAAACCAAACGGGCAGAAACGGAAAATTGGAAAAAGCAGCAGCAAATATCGCTTCTACAATTAAAAACAAACACAAAGCTAATTTATATTTGATAATCTCTACTTTTTGTTATATATAATAGTAATATACAATACATCAACAATCATCATCTTAAACTATTAAGTATGTCGAAATGGGAGGAGTCAGGGAAAAAAAAAAAAAAAAAAAAACAAAAAAAAACATATACAAGTATGTAATAACTTTGTTAATCATATATGTAAATATCTTTGAGTAAAAGTTTCATTATCAACTTTGTTGGACTTTCCAACCTTAATATAGTCCTCTTTATCCATTCTCTCCTTAATTTTCTTATGTAAAAACAACAGATAATTTTCTAAACTTTCCACCATTTCTATATTCTTATCTTCAAATAAAATATCGTACTGCATCACATTGCTGTAATAATCATCATATTGAGGCCTTAGTGGTAGCACCTTAATAAAATTACTTTCCCGATGATAGTTACAAATACGTCTCCAATACAGCATCAAATTGCGTGCTTTAATGTTAATCGCAGTATCCAAAATAGGGAAAATACCACTCTCAATATGAATCTTACTAATATCATTGATATTTTCGGAAACCCCCAATAAATCTTGTAATAACATTTTATTAGTATTGGTGTTAAACCAAATATAAACCAGATCACCTTGAAATATTACATAACACCCACCATCAATTAATTTGCGATAACTATTCCCTACGCTCAAACTAGAGATACTTTCCACACTCAACAAAGTGTCGTTTTCATCATAAAAGGTTAAATCATTTTCGCTCATCAAAGTGTGCAAAGGAATGATTTGCGGATAAAGCCTGTAATTCAATCTAGAGGGTGAACTGGTTAAGAAATCATAATACTGCACCACTCTTTCATTACCTCTAGTGGAATGATTTGTATTTTTCATTAGTTTACTACTTTCAAAAGCCAACATGTATGTAGGCAAGGTCTTTAAAGATTCTGGCAAAACCATTTGTGTATTCCCACCACCGGTTAATGCCCTATACTGAGTGAAAATGTCAACTAGTTTATTGTCTATGGTGTTGCGTACCTTACTATAATCCGAAGCATCCTCTCTCAAAGAGCGCAAAACATCTTTAACCATAATATTAACTATATTATCTTGGTTAACAAATTTGAAAATTTCAAAAATATTACTGGAAACCGCACCTGTAGTATTGACAACCCTAATTTTTCTTTCCCCCTTTAAATTTGTGTACAAAACAGCCGCTTGGAAATAACAGTCTTTACCATGTTTCAAAACATCGTCATCATATTTCAATAAAACACTAATATTAGAAGTTTTGCTTAATATACTGGTAAAAGGTGGCTTATCACTTTCATCACTGCTTTCACTGTAATAGTTGTAAACGTTTAACCCATTAGAACATCTCAATTTCCACTGGGCTTGGTAGCCTACAGTATTAGAACAACTTGTCAAGTAATCATGACATAATTGAAACTCATCTTTGGCTGGCTGAAAATGAGGGTAATGTTTTAGGAAACCGCCAGTTAAGTAAGATGGGTAGCCAACAGTACACAAATCCATAAATCCGTCAGTGGTAATAAATAAATCAATACCAACCGACTTTTTAAGCATCGCCCTGGATACTTTAACATAATATGGATTATCACACTTTAAATTTTTTTTCAAATTGTCATCCTTTTTGAATTTTAAAGTACCTCTAGAATACATTGGCAGTGAGTTTAAAGAACACAAAACCTTCCCACCATTAGCAAACGTTGCCAAAGCCAATGTAGCAGCTTCTAAAGCAGGTCCATAACAAACTTCAACCTCAGTATTGTAGTTTTCAGACTTGGAAGAACAATGCTGTTGAAGCTTTTGTAAGGTGTCTTCAATAACATACATACCATCTGCGGGTGAGACAAATAACCCTTCGTAGAATGGAAGGAAAACACTACCCTCTTCATTGCCATTGTTTCTGGTGTCTCCATATAGGTCACCAACAATGAATTCTTGCGCTGTGTCTTGATGAGCAGAAAGTTTAAAAAAATGCAAATTCTTGTCAAAAGCCATAATACCCACTTTACAGTGTGGTTGATAGTGTGATATATATTCAATACTAGATCTAACAGCCTCAATCACACTTAAACTACTTTTATTTGCATTGGCAAATGTGGAGATATCAATAAGGAAAAAATAGTGCAAAGGTTGATTCTTCCCGCCGTTATTGTCTGTAACATGATTATAGGCGTCTGGCGCATCAAATTCGTAAAAACCTTGTGTGATTGGAGGTGGTTGAAATTGCAATGGATTGTTTGTTTTAACTTTACAAAAATTACATTGATATGTGTTTTCGTAATTAAATTTGAAATGCGGATTATTATAAGCCCGGCATCTATTACAACGTAATAACCCGATATTCTGTTCTATGGTAGGAATAGCATTGGTATTGCTCGAATTTCCATCGGTACCGTCAAAGGCCTCTTCGTTGTCAAACCCATTACTGTTATTACCATTACTATTATTGCTATCAACAGTGACTAGTGTGGATATATCAGCAAAAGGTTGCATCACAACACCTAAGGGTAATTTAGTAGCACTTCTCAACTGCTCATCTTTAGGCACATTATACATCGTCAAGCTCATTAGTCTTGGATCACAAGAACCAGTGTCAAGGCCATAGAATTCAGTAGTTTTCAATGGCAAGACAGAATCACGCGTAGTATCAAAAGTCTTGTACAAATATTCTTGTTGATTAACTAATCTTTCTGTGGGTAAATCATAATTTGTGGTATTGGTAGTAGGAGTATTTGATGCAACGGGAGTAATAATCCTTTGACTGCTGCCATTATTGTTCATAATACCTGACATTGAGTTGATAATAGGCGTAGTGGTACCAGCACTGTTATTAATTGATAAACTACTAACACTAGTATTGTTACCATTTAAGTTATAATAGGCTCTAGCAGGTTTCTTCTTTCTTGTATGTGTAGAAGCGGGTCTATCATTACCTGGTTGTTGTGGCGAGTTTAGACTCAAGTTGGATATGTTTTGAGGTAACTCATTCATATTTATTAGCTTTATTTTTTCTATTTTTATTTTTATTTTTATTTTTATTTTTTTTTAGCTAATTTGGTTGAGGCAATTGGGCCTTCTTAGATACTAGAATCAGAGTTATCTTTAAAAAAAATTAATAATATTCTATTAAACTGAAAAATAAAATAAAAGTAATATGTAACTAAAAAAAGAACAAAACAAAACAAACAAACAAATAAATAAAATTTAACAAAGGATTTGTTGGTTTGTATTCGTTTGCTATGATTTCAATTTTATCTTCTTTTCTTTTCGTCCTTGAATTTTTCTTTGGAAAAAAAAAAAAAAAAAAAAATTTTTTTATAAACGATGCACCATTTTCTTAGCATTGCATATTATATATATATAAATCTGAAATAAATCAGCCAACGTGACCAGCAAACTCTCTTTTTTCTTCTTTCTGAATATAAAAATAAAGATAAAAGAAACGAACAATCCATTGGAAATATCATCTATTAAAATATATAGAAGAACTGAAATCAGTAACCTTGTTTTCCTTGTTTTTCTTTTTCTTTTTTCTTCAAGTTTTTCATAAATTAAGATCTGATACAGCATTGTATACTGTTCATGTTTCATATTTTGCAACAACAAAAATAACATCGTAAAAATAAATAACATTCTCTATAATAATATACAGTTGTAATAAACATCAAATAATAAAAAAAATTAACTTTTCTCTTTCCCCTTTTTTTTTCTTTTCCATTTCTTTTTCTATCATACATACCTTCATTATATACTTCCTCTTCCCCATCTCCATAGAGCTATTATCAAACAATACCAATAAGAGCAACAAATACAACCACAAGCACCAACAATAAAATCATTCCACCATTAGATCTAAGCTCCATAATATTATCTCCATGTGTATGTTGCAAAAGGGGAACTGCCATTTTATTCCCATAATTGGCATTCACATTCTGTCTGGCACTGGTAGACGTTCCATTCGTTGTATCAACCATGCTAGACAACGTAGTCAAAATGATTGTAATATAACTTAAGTATGAGGTACCGTCAGTGGTAACCATATAAGACTCAACAGATTGTATCGCATCCACAGTAGTTATAAATGTATATGTGTATGTTTTATCAGAGCTGGTTTCGGTAGATAACGATACAATTATAGTCGAAACAAGGCTATTTACACTAGATGACACACTGGAAACTGCGGAGTTGCTACTACCCGTGACACCCGTTGTACCTGTGTTTTTTCCGATAGTAGAGGTTATTGTGGTGCCACCAGAGGATACCACCACATATGACACACTGCTTGACGTACTACTAGTTGTCGTGGCAAATAAACTTTTCCCCGTCAGCACCTCACCGTCCGAAAAAATAGTCCCCGCCTGTACATTTGCAGGAAATGCGTTAGCCAGACTGTTAGACGATTTGGTTTCTAGAATGGTAAGAGTTAGTCCAGAATATAACGCAGTGATGTTGTTATATGTGGCATATGGTATATGTCCTGAGCTGATGAAGGCGACTTCGCCCGTTGACGTAGCAACACCGGTGGAGCTTCCGCTGGCACTGTCTTCTTTCAAAACAATATTTTTGCCCTCGGGGGTTTCTTGCTCACCGTCAACACTCTCCATTTTCTTAGCCTGTGCCAAGGCAACCGTATTATCTTCAAGGTCAGCTGCAAAATACACGTTTTTCAAAAAAGAGGTACCCAATACACTATACCCTATGTATGTGTTCGGAACAACTTTTAAAAAACAAGCTTTCGTTCCATCAGCAAAATGTAAATCTTGTCCGATTTCTGGGTCATAGCTATCGGTAATTATGTCGCCTAGTGGGATGTCAATACTTAAATCTCCAAATTCATAGTTTACAGTCGCATTGATGTTGCCCAAATCACAACTAACTACCCAAGTTCCCAAAGATTTAATGAAAAATGCATTCGTCTGGATAGCTAGCTCAATAACAACGTCCAATGGCAAAAAACTAAAGGTATATCTACTATCAATGAAAACAGGTTCAACAAAACTGTCCGCAGTTAAATTTAAAGAAACGCCTGAATCTGCAGTAACACTGACCTTTGTTAATGGGATAATTGGATAACCATTGGTTGTATTCTTCGATGTTTCGTTGTAAAAGGAGATTGTATCAAATTTAATAAAATTACCAGTATACAATGCAGGGTCCACACCACCCAATAACAACATTCCGATGCTGTCTAAAGAGTAATCATATGTGGCACTATTATCTACTGCACTATAATTTGTGTTATAATCGGCTCCTAGCCATAAAGAAAAAGATTTTGATTCTATTGTACCACTAACCACCAAACTATTTAAAAAACTAAAGGATTCATTGAAATTGCTGGAATCTGTGTCTAGTTCACTGTTAACTATGTTGCCACTTAATCCTAATGCACCATCTATATAATCCGAAAAATTTGCATTAATGAACCCAAATTCAGTAATCTGAATACTGTTGGAGTTCAAACTGACCGATTGTGTGCTATTATCGGTAATATTTTTATTAACGCTAGAAGTAGAACTGGATAAATATTCCACATTTGGGAAATCCAAAGTGTCCATGTATGCAGAACCATCAATGTGAATATCATTGATAAAATACATATTCCAAATCTTACCATAATCCAATAATATGGAGGTGGAACTTTGATTGCTATAATATGTAGAAGCTGCGAAACATTCACACTCCAATATTTCATTTTCAATGTAAAAACCATCCGATACAACCCATACATATGGTTGGCCTAGATCCACTCTTAACACCTGCTGTTGACCTGGAGTACCAAGTGTCACATTTACATAATATAGACTTGTTATATCTTTACCAACCTGGATATATGGAATTAAAGAGTTGTTGTTGGTGGTTAAACCTTTTGTGAATATTGGTGATGAAAATGATAGTAGTAGAATAAGTATTTCACATATGGACAACATTATGGTTGGGTTGTTATATGAAGACATATTTTTAGACAAGCTTGTACTTTGTTAGAGTTGTTTTGTATATTTTTATTTATTGGTATAGCGATTTATTTGATGGTTGAAAATAATAGTTGAATGACGGAAGGTGGCTTGGTTGATTGTGTTGAATGAAAATAAAAAAATGTGACTAAAAATAGAAATAGAATGAAACGAAAAATAAGAAAAAAAAAAAATAAGAAAATGGAAAAATGAAAAAAATGAAAAAAATTAAAAAAGTAAAAAAAAAAAAAAAAAAAAAAAAGCTCACGTGCAAACTTTTTTTTTTTGTTTCGTGTAAATGAATTTGTTTTATAAGAGCCGTATTAGTGTTATTCATAGCACTAGTATTATTCTTGCCATTGGAGACGCTGTTGTAAGGTGAAGTGGGCTAAAGATGTTACTTGGTTAGACTCGTTCTAAATCGATCTTTTCTCGTTATTATATTTCTTCTATATATAATATCTAATTACATAAGTCTAAACTAACTTATACAAACAAGGACAATATATCTACGAAACCCAAAACTCTTTAGTGAGATGTTGGCTTTATATACTCCTGTTTTCGGTTGTCGACACGACAACTTTTACAACAATTATGACAGCGCATAGCCTTAGCTTTTCGATGCGTTGTTCTCAACTTCGGTACTGCGGTGTTATAGTAGTATTTGCTTTGCTGGCATAATCACTACTAAGCGTAACATCCACGTACAAGTCTCTTTACGGATAAATCATAATAACATAGTATCTCACTATTTACGGTTATTAACACGTGATTTATCTTGTTATAAGGTTTACCTTATAACATCTTCCCCCCTCTCGTCAGATACGGACTGCTTATACAACTGTTCAAAATTATTTATCAGAGAGCGACGTCTCAGCAGTGGAAGCGACTTAAACATTTTTAACGGAACAGCGGCAGTCAGACGAGGGTCTACGTGGGCAAATTTACAATAGACTATACCTTCAGACGGTGCAAAACCTATTACACTAGAGATATTTTCGAGCCTATTCCTTAACTCAGTTTCAGAACGAGGTAGTTCCTTTACATACCTTTCTGAGTCGAACTGATATTTCTTTATCCATCTTACGTTGATCACTCTATGCTTTTTGGAAGTCTTCGGTAAGTCGACCTCATATGCATTTTCATTTATTACCTTAACAATCTTAAACGGGCCTAAGAATATCGGTTGTAATTTAATGTAACGGCCTCCAGTGAAATAAGCGTCTCTATGTACCAGAACATAGTCACCTACAGCGAACTTCTCTTCCCTTCTCCCAGGATTAACGGCAACTTCCATGTTGACCTGGTTTTCTTTGAGGCAATCTTTTGTACGGAGCGTGATAGCTCTAAGCGACTGGATCAAATCTACAGCCGAGAAGTTCCTTGCGGCTGTTAACGAGGTACTATCTAATAACGGTTCATTTGGTACATAGCCCAAATCCACTAAAAACGGGGCGGCTTTTACGGCAGAGTGATATGTAGAATTATATACAAATTCTACTTGGGGTAACAATACATCCCAACGGCCCTGCTCTAGCCCGGCATATGATCGTAACAGTTGTGTCAATGTTTTAATAGTTCTTTCACTCTGTCCATCGGACTCAGGGTGATTCGAAGAACTCATACACAGTTTAATACCTAGTCGTTCTGTAAGTTCTCTGTATGCGTTACCAGTAAATCTAACATCTCTATCACTAACAATCCTCTTCGGGAAACCGTGATAACAAAATACAAATTGAAATAACAAATTAATAGTGTATTCTTGAGATAACTCTTTATTACATGCAACAAAGTGAGCACGTTTACTGAAACGGTCCACTACAACCAGTATCATGTCTTTACCACTTACTGTCGGTGGTAAACCGGACACAAAATCAATGGATATATCTGTCCATCTTCCTTCAGGGACCTCTAACGGTTTCAGTAAACCATATTGTCTATTACGGTGAAACTTAAACACTTGACAATTCGGGCAACTTGCGACATACTTTTGAACTTCATGATCTTGACGTGGCCAATAATACGATTCGGTGACTTTCTGCAACGTGACATTATAACCAAAATGTCCACCAAATAGACCATGATCATGGTAGGTATTCAACACCAACTGTACCTTACTACGAGGGACTATGTATCTATCTTTCCAATACAACAAATCCTCCTCTAGACGGATCATTTTTCGAAACGCATTTGACAATCTATAGCGTTTAATGATCTTATTAAAATAACTTGTATCCGCTTTGCTAACTCGTATCTTCCCAAGATACTCATCTGGATTCAGAGATACTAACAGAGCAGCACAATACGGATCTTCCTCATAATCATTCTTCCATTCACACGGATCAATGGATACGAGCTCATCAATAACATTGATTTCATACGGAGCTCTTGATATTGCATCAGCAACGACATTGTCATGACCTTTAACATACTGTAATTCGAAGTCATATTCGGACAATGTATCTAACCAACGGGCAATTCTTGTGCCTGGTTCTTTTGTTGTTTTCAACGACAGTAAACTTATATGATCGGTTCTCAACACGAATCGTTTACCATGCAACAAGTACTTAAAATGTTCTAGTGCCGAAATAATTCCTAATAATTCTAGTTCTCCGGCGGGGTATCTCTGTTGAGCACCTTGTAGAGATTTAGAGAAATAGGATACGGTACCAACTGGGTTCTTATTTTCGTCCAGTTCTTCTAACACAGCACCAACACCATATTTACAAGCATCTGTAGTTAATCTGTAACTAGCTGTAACGTCAAATGGTATCAACACGGGCTGTTCCTGTAACGCTCTTTTTAATGACTTCAGTGCTTTATCTTGTGTTACTCCCCACGTTGCTTCTCCGGAAATAAACGTATTAATCGGGCGTGCAATAATGGAGCAACCTTTTATAAATCTTCTGTAATAATTTACCATGCCTAAAAAACGTTGTGCTTCCTTAACGGACCTTGGGGTCGGAAACGCACAAATGGCATCAGTTTTACCTTGTAATGGTTCAATCTTACCAGCACTAATTTGGTACCCTAGAAACTCAACGGACGATTGAAGGAAATGACACTTCTTCAATTTAGCTATTAAGCCTTCAGACTTCAGGCGATCTAGAACAACGTCTAGATGATTTAGATGTTCTTCTTTTGACTTTGAGAACACTAGAATGTCATCTAAATAGACACCAACAAATACTAGATCACGGAACAACTCAGCCATATAACGTGCAAATGTGCTCGGAGCGTTCACCAGACCGAATGGCATCACTTTATATTCATATTTTGCAGTGGGTGTCACAAACGCGGTCTTATATTGGTCTTCGGATCTAACCGGTATTTGATGATAACCTGAGTGCAAGTCTAACGTCGAGAATATGGTAGCTTTACCAATTCTACTCAACAAGCTATCTATACGGGGTAACGGGAATGGATCTTTGACGGTGATCGCATTCAACTTTCTGTAATCAACACACATCCTGTAGCTATTATCTTTCTTCTTAACCAATACAATTGGCGAGCTACACGGGGATTTTGACGGTGTGATGAAGTTCTTTTCTAACAAGTCATTAATCAAGTCGTTAACAATACTTTCATTTTTCGGTGTCAACCTATACGGACTTATTCGAGGAAGTCTACCATCAGGCGCCAGAACAATCTCATGTTCAACCTTCCTATCCTGTATTTTCGAGGGACACAATTCATTGGATACAGTACTCTTGTACTTCAATCTCAAGGATTTCGGCAACAGTTCAAACGTGTTACAATCCTTTTTCGGAGATTCACTAACGGAAATAACAAATATTTCATCTTCTTCTTTAAAATACCTAGACGGATTATCTACGTAATCAATAGGTAATATACTGTCATACGGAACCAATACATTTTCGGGTTCGACAGTTTCTCTCAGATGTAGTAACTTCGGGTAAGACCTTAAAACAGGGTCACCAATAATAATCTTCTGCGAGACGGCAGCAGTAACGTAAGCATCAAACTTATACTTTATATTTTCAATCGACATAACAATACTAGTCGCAACACTTGATGTGGCTGTTTCAGCGGAGACAGCGCCATAAAAAATGAACGGCGGAGCTGAATACGTTTCTAATTTCAACTCTGAGACCACTGAACGATTCACAAATGTAGTCGGTGAACCAGTGTCTAACAATACTAGCATTTCTTTATTATTTACTACACCCTTAACTTCTCTTTTACAACCAACCAATGGTTTCTTTTCAATTAACGGATAAATTTCGAATTTCGGTAACTTTACAAATTCGCGTTTATCATCACTCACAGATACTTCTGGACACTTTTTTTTCTTTTTTCTGTTTTTTCCTCTTTTTTCTCTTTTTTCTCATTTTTCTCTTTTTTCTATTTTTATGTTTTTTATACTTATATTCACTATAACTATTCATACTCTCAGTAGTTCTTCTGGGAACATTCCTTGGAGCTATGTCCGCCTTTCTTGCATCTAAAGCACAAACCCAACCTAAGACAATCTGATCTAGACATGGTTTTACGTGCCATCGGCCTAAATCTATTATTGTTAGCGTTATTCGGGGTATAGTTATATTGACGAGATCTCCGGCTATCACTTATAGCGTCGAGTTCCATGGCGTCTGGGTCCATTATCCGGGAACTATTGAGATCAGGAAACGGTTCCTTATACGACTTCATGTTGATCATCACATGCTTCCAAGCCGTCTCCATCGCTTCCTGCAACGAGTCGGGTTTGACCACTCGTACATATTGTACGACATTCGGTGGTAAACCATATAAGTACTGATCGATTTTGGCATTTTCGGACCAATACGCATCAGGTAGCAAATCCACCAATCGAAAGTAACGGTCGCTATACTCTTCAATTGGTACCTGGCGGGTCATGCGTAACTCTCGAATCTTCTGTACGAGGTAGAACGAGTCAGCTGCGCCTTGAAAATGATTCTTGAAATCCAATACAAAGTTGTCATAGGTAAGGCCTTCAAAGCCATTATTCGTACCATACGAGACAAACCAACGTGCAGCAGGTCCTGTCAAGGAACGTCCAAGCGTTGCGATCTTTGTAGCTTCATTTTCAATGTTCCTAGTGGCAATCTGGATGTGAACTGTAGCTAGAAAATCTGATATTTCATAGATATCTTTCCTTCCATCGAAAGAACGTGGTGTATTCAACTTGATATCGTTATCTAAATTATCTAAATACATAGCGGCGCTACCAGATGTTGTAAGGTGAAGTGGGCTAAAGATGTTACTTGGTTAGACTCGTTCTAAATCGATCTTTTCTCGTTATTATATTTCTTCTATATATAATATCTAATTACATAAGTCTAAACTAACTTATACAAACAAGGACAATATATCTACGAAACCCAAAACTCTTTAGTGAGATGTTGGCTTTATATACTCCTGTTTTCGGTTGTCGACACGACAACTTTTACAACAATTATGACAGCGCATAGCCTTAGCTTTTCGATGCGTTGTTCTCAACTTCGGTACTGCGGTGTTATAGTAGTATTTGCTTTGCTGGCATAATCACTACTAAGCGTAACATCCACGTACAAGTCTCTTTACGGATAAATCATAATAACATAGTATCTCACTATTTACGGTTATTAACACGTGATTTATCTTGTTATAAGGTTTACCTTATAACAGACGCGTGTTGAAAGCTTCAGTAGCTCAGTAGGAAGAGCGTCAGTCTCATAATCTGAAGGTCGAGAGTTCGAACCTCCCTTGGAGCATTCTTTTTTTTTTTTGGATTTTTTTCTAAATGTCTTTTTCCGTATTTGGAAATTGGTCATGTGATTACTGAAAAAAATAGATATCTTTGACATTTCTGAGTATTTTTTTTTTTCTCTTTTTTTTTTTTTTTTGTTTTGTTTCTTCTTATATCGTAATTTATGTTTTTATTAGTTTCTCATTTTATTTCATTTATTTGGGTTGTGATGGAGTTGCTTTAATGTGTGATTTATTTTATTTAACAATATTTCATACTTTAATTAAAAAAAAAAAAAATTACAAAAAAAAGCAACAAAAAAAATATGTCTTATGTTGAACAAATTGATACTTTTGTATCCAGATTAATAACCATACAGCAGGAACAAAAATTCGAGTCAGCGCAGGATACTACTGATAACAAAAACGAAAATTTGTCCAAAGAGTTATTAATTTTAACAGAATTGTGCGATGTGGTTGAAGTATTCAATTCTTCAATTCAAGATAATCCTTATTATTTGGAAAAAACCATTCCAATTTTACTTGAAATTTTACAAACAACTCCAATTTCATTCAAATCAAATAGTATAGAACATAAGATAAGAAACGTTGTTTTAGAAACAATTAGCAGATCTACTTTGAATGACCAATTTGAAAAACATTCATTATTAGTACTGAAAGTACTACTTGAAGTCCTAAAACAAGACAATGAAGAAAATGCAGTTATTGCTATCAAGATAACTACGGGATTATTCAAGACTTATAGAACCATTTTGGTTAATGAGGTAGACTCTTTTGTTGCTATTATTCTACAAATGTATGATAATATATCTGAATTAGTAGAAAGCGCGTTTCCCAACAGTAATGCCAACACCATCGATAACACTAATAATAGTTATATAGGAAATGAAAGCAACAATAATAACAATGGCAACTTATTGGACCCTGCGACCAACAGTACCACTAGTTCAGACTCGATGAACGAGGATTTAATGCTAAATTCCTCTGATACTAATATGTCAAATACAACAAACTACCATCAGGCTATGAAGTCCTTCAAAGTTTTAATTGAGTGTCCATTGTGCATGGTCACTTTATTTTCCTCATACAAACAGTTAGTTCAAACTGCTTTTCCATCATTTATCCCATTAATTATCAAATTGTTAATGCTACAAGCTGAACCGCAAAAATTGGCACGGGAAGAGGCTTTAAAAAGTGGCAGACGTTGTTGGACCAGTGTGTCCCCTGAAATTAAAAATAGGAGTGAGTATTGCAATTTTACACTAGCTCAAGTTAAAGCGACTTCTTTTTTGGCATATGTTTTTATCAGGGGGCATGTTGCCGAGTATCTACAAAATTATGTGAAAATAGTTCCCGAGTTAGTGATGAGGCTATTACAGGATTTACCCTGTGAAATGTCGCATGCAAGAAAGGAGTTATTACATGCAACGAGACATATTCTATCCACAAATTACAAGAAGCTTTTTTTGCCTCAATTAGATTTATTATTTGACGAGAAAGTATTGCTAAGTGATGGTTTTACTGTTCATGAAACTTTACGTACTCTAGCTTACAGTATGCTTGCTGATTTTATCCATAATGTTAGAAACGAATTGACATTGGATTATATAGAAAAAACAATCAGACGTTACTCTAAGCACATGAAGGATGATACTTTGGCTTTAACTGTGCAAGTTATGAGTGCTAAATTATTATTAAATCTAATGGAAAGAATAATCAAGTTGGGCAAAGACAATCCGAATGATGCTGTCAGGGCTAGGAAATTGTTGATGCTAATAATTGAAAGCTATACCGAGAGATTGAGGTGGTCTAATAAACAGTACGATCATATAATGCATTACCATGAACAATATGAAAAAAACAAAAATGAACGAGTTAAGGGGGTTCAAGATAAAATTAATTCAAGAAATAGAGAAACCGAGGAATTTGTTTCTAAAATTTTGAAAACCGACGAGTTTATTACACCTATTGGCAATGATGTGGACCAAAATGGAGACACTATCATGAAAAATGACACGTTTACCAAGTATATCGACGACTATGACATTAGTAATTATTCGCCCATATCTATTGCACCTGCTCCCACCAGCGATCCGTTAAAGGATATTTCTTATTTATATAAAACGATTTTGTCCTTTTTGAAAACGATTATTCATGATATTAAAATTTTCAATCCGCCATCCAACGACTTTACCAATGCAAACCCGAAAGTATGGTATTCTATGTCAAGGGTATTTTCCTATGAGGAGGTTTTAGTTTTCAAAACATTATTCCATGAAGGTATCAGCGGCATGCACTTTTTCTGTAATAGTGTATCTCAACCAGCTGTTGTTGATGGTAAAAAAAAATATTTTGACATAACTTCACCAAATATGCCTGTTTCAGCAAGCAGAGAAGCGAGGGATATTATGGATTATTTTGCCGTTATATTTATGCAAATTGATACACCAACTTTTAATGAAATTGTTAGGTCTGAAATCGAGTTCATGTATGATTCTATGGTTAAAGATTCCGCTTTACTTCATATTGCACAGTCATTTTTAACCAGTGAGGTTACTTCCCCGAATTTTACCAGTATCTTGCTAAATTTTTTAAACAAGAAATTGGAAGGTTTGGGCAATGCTGATGTTAATACTGCCAATATTTTAATTAGACTATACAAGCTTTCTTTTATGTCAGTTAACCTATATCCTGTTACCAATGAGGTTGTATTATTACCACATCTAAACAATTTGATTTTAGATTCACTTAAATACAGTACCAAGGTACACGAACCACTGGTTTATTTTTACTTAATTCGCACACTATTTCGTAGCATTGGTGGCGGGAAATTTGAAAATTTGTACAGATTTATAAAACCGATATTGCAGGTTTTGCTTCAATCTTTAAATAGAATGATTTTAATGGCTCGCAGACCACATGAAAGAGACTTGTATGTTGAATTATGCTTAACTGTTCCTGTTAGACTAAGTGTTTTAGCTCCATATTTGAATTATCTAATGGTTCCGTTGGTTTATGCATTACAAGGGTTCCCCGACTTAATATCACAAGGGTTGAGGACTTTGGAATTGTGTATAGACAACTTGACTGCTGAATATTTTGATCCGATTATCGAACCAGTCTATGAAAAAGTCATCATTGCTTTATTTAAACTATTGAAACCGTACCCTTATAATCATCAAATAAGCCATACAACGGTTAGGGTTTTGGGTAAGCTAGGCGGTCGTAATAGAAAGTTTTTAAAACCTCCATCAGATTTAAAGACACAAGAAGCGCTTGATATCGGAGTAAATGCACTGTTTGAAATATACGGCATTAATGGCGAAGTCCCTGTATCAGTTACTCCCGGTGTTAAATTTGCTTTAGACATTTTATATGACTATAGAATTGATGTTCACTATAGAGTGCAGTCTTTTAAATATTTGTCTTCTATATTGAAGTTGTTTTTAGCAAAGAATAGCGAAATCAACTTTGATAGTTACGCAGTGCTGGTACAAAGAGCTGTTGGTTGTTTGTCACAACAAAAGCTTCATTTGGATGTAGAATTTTGTGATAAAGTTATTAAATATCCGTCTAAATTAGCTAACGAACAATCCCTATTTTTAACTCTTTTAGAAAGTTTGTTTTTCGCCGCTTCAGTAAAAGAATGTAGAGAAGAGTCCACTATCTTGTTGAAGAGCATTATCGATCACATTTGCTTAATTCAAGTGAATAATGAACTAAATAACAAAATTTGTCAACCGGATTTATTTAATATTGAAATGAAACAGCCTGATGTTTATATTAGCACTGATGTTTTAGTAGAAGCTTTGTCTTCAGCCTTGGGCTCATATCTAGAAGACACAAGAACTTTGGCCGTTGAAATGTTGAAACATGTTAAACTTGTGAGCAAAAAAATATATGGTGACAGCTTGATGTATAAATACTCTTTTATTCCCAAATTAATGGAGAAGTTTATTCATGATTGTTATGGCGATATATATTTCACTAAAAGCAGTGGTGTGCTAGGTATCAAAGTTTTCCTTGAAGAGTTGGATTTTTCTGTTGATTTTTGGAAAAATTATCAACTTCCATTAATTAACGGATTATTGTTTGTAGTCAAAGATACCCCCGTCGAAGCGCCTTCCAGCATTTGTGAAACGTCAGATTTGTTAATTTGTTCTATTTTGAAGAAGACATGTGCTGATTTGAAAGTAGATGACTTAATGGGGAAACCAATTCACGATTCTTTAACCGAAATTGTGTGTGAATTGAGTTGTCCTCATGCCAAAGTAAGAGAAACAAGCAAAAAAGCATTGGAAACCGTATCCAATGTGACAAACATTCCAATTGCCAATTTAATGGAAGTTTCAAAAAATTTTTTGCTATCCCCGATTTTTGCCAAGCCTCTAAGAGCCCTACCTTTTTCTATGCAGATCGGTAATGTTGATGCTATAACTTTTTGCTTAAGTTTGCCAAATTCCTTTTTAGAGTTCAACGAGGAGCTTTATAGATTGTTGCATGAAACTATAGCTCTAGTTGATGCTGATGATGAGTCTTTAGCCAGCTTACACCGTGTCCATGAGTATAAGACCTCGCAACAGTTGGTGGAACTAAGAGTTGTCTGTATCAAATTACTGTCTCTAGCTTTGAAAAATGAGAGTTTTGCAACCTCGCAACAAGGTGCTACCAGATTTCGTATTTTGGCTGTTTTTTTCAAAGCCATGCTGAAACCATCTAACGAAATCATCGATGCTACCTATGAAGGTTTGAAGTTGGTGCTAAGTGATAATTTTAAATTGCCCAAGGAATTGTTACAAAATGGTTTAAAACCAATGTTAATGAACTTGTCATATCACGAAAAATTAACAGTTCATGGTATGCGCGCATTATCCCGTGTTTTGGAGTTGCTAATCGCTCATTTCAAAGTTGAGATAGGCCGCAAACTCTTGGATCATTTGGATTCATGGTGTAGCTTGAATGTTTTGGATAATTTATTTGGAAAAGATATATATGACCAACCGCAGACAAATGTCATCTATAGTATTGTAGATATATTTTATTTGTTACCAGCGCAAGCTGACATGTTTCTAGGAGATTTGTTATTAAAAGTGATGGTGCTAGAAAAGAGATTGAGATTACAACTAGACTCTCCGTTCCGTGTTCCTTTGGCCAAATACTTGAACAGATTCCACAAGAGTGTCATTTTGTATTTTTCCAAGAATTTAAACTCTAGGCCGCTAGTTATGCTATTGTGTTCCATAATCAGATTAGAAGAATCCAAAACTTTGCTAGCTGATTTTGAAGAACAACTTGAAACATTTATTAAATTTTACATTACTGGAATTTCTTCCAACCCGAGCAGATGCGTTAGTTTTTTTTCAAATGTTATTGATATATTTTTAACTCTAAGTGAAATAAAGGGCGACGAATGGTTTTTACGCCATACAGACCTATTAATTAAAATCAGACAAATCTTTATTTTGGTTGTGAAAACAATCAACACCAACAACATTTATATTGACCATTTGCAATTGAATCAGGCCATTGAAAAGTTTCAAATGTTCTTTTTACGTCACATGGAATTGAACAACGATCATGTTGATTTCTTCTTTGAATTTATTGATTTTACTTTTAAAGTTAATATAAAATTGATTCCACCAATAGAGAAATTTATTTACAAGAATATTGTTTCCACCGATGACAAGCTTTTGAAAATGAAATATATAACAAAGGCCCTAAATTATGCTACTTACAATATGAAGGGGAAATGCACTTTATTTGTACTAAAAAAAATTGTAAACAACGGTTTGATATATGACGGATTTATATATGGTAACTTAGATAATTTGATTCCCGCAACCGACTCCCTAGATGTTAATTGGTTAATGTGCATTACCGATAGAATCTGGAGAAACACCAATTTGTACTCGAACAACAAAGTACCTGGTGAACTGGATTTTTTACGATTTGAATTATTGCAACTTTCTGCCTGTGTTATAAAATGGCATCCAAAGATTACGGTCGAACTAAAAAAGGATATAGTCAAGTTTGGCTGGAGTTATATCAAGCTATCCGATCCATTAACGAAGCAGGCTGCTTATATGCTAATTTCATATTTCATCTCTGGTTTTAATGTCCCAACAAAAATTATTACTCAAATATTTGTTGCCTTGCTAAGAAACCAACAAGTTGAAACTCGGTACATGGTTAGAGAATCATTAGATTTGTTAGCTCCAGTAATGTATAATAGAATGTTTGACATGGAGAATTCAAGGATTTGGGTCAAATGGGTTAGACGTGTCTTGTCTGAAAACAATCATAATCAAAATACTACCATTTACCACTTTTTAACACGTCATGTTAGCGAATTTTTCCCTGATCGGGACCATTTTGTTCCTAATATCATTAGTTATTTAGGGAAATTGGTTTTTCTGACTAGCCCAACAGTTGAAAGCCAGGTGATGGCTATCGATCAGGCCGAATTAATTTTGAAATGGGAAAAACTAAGTAAGAAGGAGAACAATAGGACACCTCTTAAAATTTTAGAAAATGAAGAAAATGAAGAAAATAAAGGAAATAAGGGAGAATTTGACCCAAACCAGTCAACTGAGAAAGTGGAGGAAGGTACGGGGGCCATTGAGGCGCCAGAAACTTTAGACAGAAAAGTTGAAGAAACTCCACTTGGTAGTACGACCCTAACTACATATCAAGTTCCATTACCACAACGCGAAGCATGTATTACCTTTTTAATTCGTTATTTATGTGCTAGTTCCCATAGGGTCTCTGAAGTGGAGTTAGGTATTCGTGCTTTAAATATTATGTCAGAGCTAATATCTGCGGATTTTTGGCCCGAAGTTAATGTCAAACTGGAATTTTTTGAAAAATTCTTAATTTCAGACGATCTATCTTCTCCAAACATTTTATGCTATTGTTTGAACGCTTTGACAGTTTTAGCTGTTGTTTTGGATAAGAAGGCTCCACAATTAGTGGTCGATGATTTGCCAAGAATTTTGAGCTTATTAGATAAATGCCTCCATTCTGAACACCAGGATATCCAAATTGCCTTGCAGAAAGTTTTGCGAATTATCTTGAGAGCAATCAAAACTTGTAATGTTCCCATTGATACTGAACAAGATTCACCTGCGAAAAATTTTATTACTGCTTTGACTGCAACAATATCGGATGATCTACGTGGTTCTTCATCTGTTGCAGCTGGTATCATGCTATCTTGGAGTTTATTTATGTATTTTGATGCAAAAGTTGATTCTTTGCTACCGTTGTTGATGAAAACGTTTAGCAAATTGTGTTCCGATCATTTGGCAACTTCTCAGCCCAAAGATGCCACTACAATTGAAGAGGCAAGGATTACTACGAAATTTTTGGAAAAAGTTTTTTACATATTGTCTTCCAAGATAGGACTATTGGCTGATAGTCGACGTCCCTTCTTATCTCTGGTGGCAATGTTGATTGATCGTTCTATGGACCAAAAGTTTTTGAAACAAGTTATTTATGTTTGTAAAAATTGGACTTTTAGTAATGAGATTTTTCCAACTGTGAAGGAAAAGGCAGCAATTTTAACCAAGATGCTTGCATTTGAAATTCGTGGGGAACCTATTTTGTGTAAAGATTTTTATTCAATTGTATTGGATTTGTTTCAGAACCCAAATTATGCCAATACTGAGCTTACCGTTAGGATGGAGCAGCCATTTTTAGTTGGCACACGTATTGCTGATATTGCCATACGTAAAAAATTAATGTCAATATTGAATAGTAGCTTGGAGCCTGACGTTCATGAACGTTTGTATTATATTGTTAGGGACCAAAATTGGGAGTTTATTAGCGATTATCCTTGGTTAAACCAAGCTTTACAATTATTGTACGGAGCATTCAATTCAGAAAAGAAATTAAGATTAGAAAGTGAATATTCTTTACCAGAGCTAATGACGATTGAAAAGTCGTTACCAAATAATGTAGCAGGAAACTCAACAACCGAACATACTAATACTGAATTGTTCGACTTTATTAAGGAACACGAAAAGTTTATGTCTGGTGCTGCTACTGTTAAAGCATCTGATATTTTAGAGCCGTTGGTTGATATCTTTTACCAGGCACCAGAGTCAATTTACTCTGCTTGGGTTTCTTTATTTCCTATTGTTTACCGTACTGTTAGGAGGAACGAGAAGTTTGGATTCGTTCGTTCCTTAGTATCGTTATTGTCCAAGGATTATCATTTGCGGCAAAAAAACTCATCTGTAAATGTTTTGAAAGCTTTACTAGATGGGTTGAGCAAAGTCGAGGCTTTAGAATTACCTCCGCATTTAGTGAAGTATATCTCGACAAGTCATAAAACGTGGTACGAAGGCTTAAATATTTTAGAGTCGCTACAGGAAAACAACAGTATTGACAATAATAAAATTGCTGCAGCGAATGAAGATGCCTTGCTAGAAATGTATATTTCTTTGCAAGAAACTGACATGTTTTATGGGTTATGGAAAAGAAGGGCTAAATTTGCAGAAACAAGCACTGCGTTATCTTATGAACAAATCGGATTATGGGATAAAGCACAACAAATGTATGAAGCTGCCCAGGTAAAAGCTCGAAGTGGTGCTTTGCCTTATTCTAAGTCTGAGTATGCTTTGTGGGAAGATGACTGGATTATGTGTGCTGAGGAATTGCAACAGTGGGACATATTAACTGAATTAGCTAAGCATGAGGGATTTATAGACTTATTGTTGGAATGTGGTTGGAGAGTTGCTGATTGGCATGCTGATAGAGAAGCCTTGGAACAATCAATTAAGAGTGTTATGGATGTTCCTACGCCCAGGAGACAAGTTTTTGAAACATTTTTAGCTCTGCAAAAATTTGCAGATACTAAGAAGGGGGAACAAGAAGTGAGAAAATTATGTGATGAGGGTGTTCAACTAAGCCTACATAAGTGGTGTTCGTTGCCTAATAGATACACTGAAGCGCACAAGGGGTTATTACATGGCTTTCAACAGTACGTTGAATTTTTGGAGGCTATTCAAATTTACAACAATTTAGCATCAACAAATGCGCAAAACTTGGATGCCAAAACACCTGAAGTGAAAAGAATATTACAATGTTGGCGTGATCGTTTACCGAACATATGGGATGATGTTAATATATGGAATGATTTAATTACTTGGAGACAACATGTTTTTCAAGGTATAAACAATACATACTTGCCATTAATACCAGCTTTGCAACAGAATAGCAATAGAAATGTTACCACTCATGCTTATAAGGGTTATCATGAGATTGCGTGGGTGATTAACAGGTTTGCACATGTAGCAAGGAAACACCATATGCCAGATGTCTGTATCAGTCAATTAGCAAGGATTTACACGTTACCTAACATTGAAATTCAAGAAGCTTTTTTGAAATTAAGAGAACAGGCTAAATGCCATTATCAAAATATGAACGAGTTAACGACTGGGTTAGATGTCATTAGCAACACGAATTTGGTTTATTTTGGAACTGTGCAAAAAGCAGAGTTTTTCACTTTAAAGGGCATGTTTTTATCTAAATTGCGTGCGTATGACGAGGCAAATCAAGCTTTTGCGACAGCTGTACAAATTGATTTGAACTTGGGGAAAGCTTGGGCTCAATGGGGATATTTTAATGATCGTCGCTTATCTGAAAACCCAGAAAATATTAGTTATGCTAACAATGCATTGAGCTGTTATTTGCAAGCTGCAGGTTTGTACAAAAGCTCTAAAACAAGGAAGCTACTTTGTAGGATTTTGTGGTTAATTGGCATAGATGATAAAACCGGATGTATACTGGGTGCATTTAACTCTTTTCGCGGAGAGGTTCCAGTGTGGTATTGGATTACTTTTATCCCTCAATTATTAACATCGTTGTCTCACAGAGAAGCGAATATGGTTCGACAAATTTTAATTAGGATTGCTAAAAGCTATCCACAATCATTACATTTCCAATTAAGAACAACAAAGGAAGATTTTGCTGTTATCCAGCGCCAAACAATGGCTGCAGTTAATAATTCACATACAACTGGCAGTAACAATACTACTGGTAATAGTATGAATCCGAGCAACACTTCTGAAGGTACTGGTAGTGGCAGCTTAGCCAATAAGCAGCCATGGGAGTACTTGGACGAGTTGAATGGCATTTTGAAAACAGCTTATCCGTTGTTGGCTTTGTCTTTGGAATCTTTAGTTGATCAGATCAACAATAGAGTAAAATCAAAAAGTGATGAAGAGTTGTTTAGAATGATTAATGTTTTGCTATTGGATGCCACGTTCAACTACAACAGGGTTCCATATCCACGCAATAATGTCAAGTTACCCGCAAACACCGAGGCCAACTTGGTACGTTTCTCGGAAAATTTATTACCACCTCATATTAGGGTTAAATTTAATGAAGATTTTATCGACAATAAGCCTGGATTTGAGGCTTATATTCAAAAGTTGCGTACCTGGCGTAACAGATTAGAAAATAAGTTAGATCGGTTGCCACGGTTTGAGAATATTGAAAGAATTTATCCTCATTTAAACAATTTTCATCATCAAAAATTTGAAGATATTGAAATACCTGGCCAATATTTATTGAATAAGGATAATAATGCACATTTTATTAAGATTGCCAGATTTATGCCACAAGTTGAGTTTGTACGAAGCACTCACAGTATTTACAGAAGATTAACTATTCGTGGGAACGACGGTAGTTTACATGTTTTCGCTGTACAACATCCAGCAGTTCGTCATTCTAGAAGAGAGGAAAGGATTTTCCAATTATTTAGATTATTTAATGAAACATTGTCTAAGAATGTGGAAACCAAAAGAAGAAATATTTTGTTTACTTTACCGATCACTGTTCCCTTATCGCCACAAGTTCGTATTATTAATGATAGTTGTAGCTATGTTACGTTACATCAAATTTATGATCAATATTGTCTTAAAACCGGACTAGATCGTGATGCCATTCAGGATTTTTTCACTAAACAGATGAACATTGCTTATGATAAGGATCTACCACTACCGGACGTTACTGCAGTTAAAGTTGAAATTTTCAGTGCTATTCAGTCTACCTTTTTGCCCAATACAGTGGTTAAAGATTATTTTATTACTTTGTTTGATGATTTTGAAAGTTTCTGGTTGTTCCGTAAACAATTTTCTGCACAATATGGTGCTTTCTGCTTTATGTCGTATATGCTATCAATCAATGCTCGTTACCCACACAAGATTCATATTGACTCTAGATCAGGTAATTGTTTTACCTTAGAGATGCTACCGGCACGTTATCCATATGAAAGAGTTAAACAGTATAATAAGAATTTTGAATTTAACATTCCACCGGATGCACCAGTGTTTTATAACAATGAAGCAGTTCCCTTTAGACTAACACCTAATATTCAGAAATTGATTGGTGATTCGGCAATGGAAGGTATATTTTCCGTTGCTATATTTATTATAGCACGTGCTTTGATGGAACCTGAAAATGAATTGAACACTTATTTATCACTATTTATTCGTGACGAAGTTGTTTCTTGGTATAGTAATTTGCATCGTTCAATTACTGAAGATCCTAAATTATTGGATATTGTTAGTTCTAACATTGATTTGATCATAAGGAGAGTGGCTCAATTGGGACATTTAAGTTCTACTCCATCGGTAGCGACTCAATATGTTTTGGATGCAATCAGCGCAGCTGTTACTCCAAGAAACTTGGCAAATACAGACATTAGTTTTATGCCATATTTATAGTTTTATTTAATAATGGGGAAAACAAAAACAAAAATATTTTTTTTTTTTTTTTTTTTTTTTTTTTTTTCTTTTTTTTTTTTTTTAACTTTGATTATTTCGTTTGTATTTTATACTTTGTGATTCATCACATATGTAACTTTCATATATATATATATATGTGTGTATTATAACTATTTACATTTCGTCAAGTAACTTAGTGGAATATAAAATATTAGGAAAGATAACTTATGGTTTCAGCCAAGTGTATAAAAGCTTTTCAAATTTGATTATTGGGGATCGTGATTTTATCACTCCATCTCTAATCCAAACGCTTTTACTTTTCATCATATTTGCCATGAATATGTCAGTAAATAATCTATCACCGACAATGGCGATTTCACTTGGATTCTGACAAATTTTTTTTTCATTTATAAAATAATTTAAAATATCTTGTTGGCATCCCGGTTTCTTAACAGAATGTTTTAGAACGGGAACAGAGCCTGTTTCTTTCATCAACAAATCACATTGCTTATAACCATGATCACCATCTGTTCCAGCACTATTGCTTACTATCAAAAGTGATGTTTCAGGTGGGAATTCCTTTAATAATTTCCCCCA
Organism: Saccharomycodes ludwigii; assembly: GCF_020623625.1. Classification (NCBI taxonomy): domain Eukaryota; kingdom Fungi; phylum Ascomycota; class Saccharomycetes; order Saccharomycodales; family Saccharomycodaceae; genus Saccharomycodes; species Saccharomycodes ludwigii. Next base: position 698,244 of record NC_060205.1, read on the forward strand.
CCATAAATCACGATATTCAGGCCATATTTTATTTTCATATGGTTTAGCAAAACAGTTATCTTTATCTAAAACCAGAGCCTTGATGCCTAGATTGTTTTTCAAGTGTGCAATAGGTAATTCTCCAAAATTATTTATTGTTATTGTTGGCAAACATAGTTTTGGATTGAGTACTATTTTATAAATATTTAGTATAGCATTTAAATTAAAGTAATTTAATAGGGAGTTAGTCATTAGATTGTTCTAATTTGTATAGTACTTGCAGACAGTGATTTTATATTTGTTGGTAATTAGGTTTTATATTATAGATGTTTTATCAAAGATAATTAATTATATATATTGAATGTGAATTTTGATTAACTTTCAATTTGGCTGTGTAGGCAGAATAGAAAATGGAAATGGAAAGATGTACAAGTGACAGTTAGACAGGCACGTGATTGTTTTAGGCAGCTGCTGTGTTGATTTCTGCCTAATTTATTTTGTTTCTGTTCTGGCTGTTTATTTTGGTCTTTTTGTTGTAGTCATCGACTAATTTTTTTTTTCTTTTTTTATGAAAAAAAAATTTTTTTTTTTTTTAGTTTTGTTATTAATTTTATACGCTTTGCATCTTTTAACAATGTCGAATTCTTTTACGAGTAAATGACCAAAAACCAAATCCATACTTTATAATTAGTATTAAAATATTGAATAAAATAAAGGCCAAACTTATACATATATATATATATATATATGTTTATTTAAATCTGAACCAATATTGTATTATAAATACTACAAATAATATTATTTGCTGTAACCATTGCAATTCTAATCAAGAATAGAATTAAACACCGGTTCATTTCAATAATTATTGCCTAATTTTGTTGTATTTTCAAAAAAAAAAAAAAAAAAAAAAAATAAAAAAAAAATAAAAAAGAAAAGAAAGGAAAAGAATATTAATTATCAACCTCACCTTTATTAATTCATAATGTCCACTCCTGTCAATAACAATCATCCAAAATCATCGTCTTCAACTACTAATAAAAAATTTAGAAGGACCCAAGGTTCAGGTGTTACAGAAAATATTAATAACAGTAACAAAAAAAAAAGTAAGAAACCAACTAATACTGCCGAAATCACGTCTTGGAAAAGAAATGAAGTTCACGATAACGTTTCTTCAAACATTAATACCTCGAATTCTAATGATAAAAATGATACCAAAGATGATGATTTTGACACTTGTATTATTTGCACTGATGAGTTGAAATATGCTGCTTTATCACCATGCCATCATAAAACGTGTCACAAATGTACCTTTAGACAACGTGCATTATATAACAAGAACCAATGTTTGGTTTGTAGAACTGAAAATGATAATTTAATTTTCACCGAACAAGTATCTAAAGACTATGAAGATTTTAAGGGCACAACCGATTTTTCTAATCCCGAAACATTTACAAATAACTATAACATTCATTTTACTAGCAAGGAAGTGGAAACTGCTACATTACAACTATTAAAATATAATTGTCCATTTGGTGATACCGGCGAAAAAGACTTTGGATCATTTAAGAAATATAACGAGCATTTAAAGGGACAGCACGACAGAACAATTTGCATGATTTGTGCTGAACATAAAAATGCGTTCCCAAGTGAATTACCCATTTTTACGCATAATCAGTTAAGGAACCATCAAGTTAAGGGGAACTCATCAACTGGATTTAATGGCCATCCTTTATGTGCATTTTGTAATAAACTAAGATTTTATGGTGATGACGAATTGTATCGTCATATGAGAGATAAGCATGAGAAATGTCATATTTGTAACCAAATCGATCCCAACAATCCACAATATTTTAAAAATTACGATCAGCTGTTTGAACATTTCCAATCTGCACACTATGTGTGTACGGTTAGATCATGTTTGGATGCCAAATTTGTTGTTTTTAAAACGGATTTAGACTTGCAGGCTCATATAGCCAAAGAACATGGTTCATTATTTGGTGTGGGAAACAATAATGGCAATTCAACTAATACTTTTAAGCTGCCCATAACTAATGGTGGCAGAAGGTTCCAATCTGAATTATCTACTTTTCAACCATCATTTTTGAATGACAACGATGTTAACAGGAGTGCCAACAGAGGTTCCAATAGTAATGCAAATAATAACAACAGACATAATGGTACTATAGGTACTCTTATAAAAACTACAAATAACACTAATAGTGACAATGGGGACAGAACTGTACAAAAATTAAGAATGGAAGAACGTGCCAGACATTATTTGCACTATTCGTCCAAAGAGTTGGATAAGTTTGTGAGTATCAATGATAATTATATACAAAATGTGATTGATGTGAATGCATTATATGACGCATACAAGAAATTGTTTGCTGAAATTAATGAATCAGACATTTCATTATTATTGTATGATTTTTCCCATTTGTTCCCTGAAAATTCCACTAAAAATAAGGAATTATTGAAAATATATGAAAAAGTTAATAATACAGAAGAATTAAGTTCTAAATTTCCATCATTGAGGGATGCATTAAAAAGCGGTGTTACAAATAGTGACGATAATAGAAAAACTCACAAAACCACTTCCATTACTGCTATTAATACTAGTAATAGTACACCAAGTTTCAAAAGCAATGGATCATGGAACCGGTTTGGGAATGGTGGTGGTGGTGGTAGTAGTAGTAGTGGTAGTAGTAGTGCTGCTTCCAGAATGAATTTCCCACCATTACCCACGGTTGTGCCTAAAAAGAAACAGCAATATCCACAACCTGTCAAAAAAAATGTTCCTACCGTTAAAAGCGTGTTGAAAACTAATGTGAATACCAGTGCCACTAGTGGTAATAACAGAATTAATGGTAGTTCGGTTGCTATTAGTAACACCACTAATAATAATAATAATAGTAAAAAAAATGTTAAATTTTCTCAGGAAAAATTCCCACCCTTACCAACAATTACTAAGAAAAGAGCACCATTAGTTAGTTCAATCCCAGACCCAAAGAGCTGGTCAAATAATAGTAATACTAAAGACTCAAACAATGACTCAAATGCTACTTTAAATTTGAACAAGGATAGTAATAATAATAATAATAATTTATCTACTGCTTCTGCTTCCATAAAGGGGAAAAAGAATGGTAGAAAACAAAAGCAACAATTATTGTTTCATATCGGTATTTAAAACTTTATATTTATATGATTTTATTATAAAAAGTTTTTATCTTATTTTCTTTTCTTTTCTTTTCTTTTCTTTTGTTTATCTCAATGGCACAATTTGCTGAGGCAATAATTCTTGTCTACAAAGGGGACACCCGTTACTATTACCCGAATTGTTAGCATCCGTAGTTGCATTTTTTGCTTCCCTGCACCAGTCCATTATGCAATTCCAACAGAAAAGATGCCCACATTTCCCACAGCTTGGGTTTTTCATATAACTTAGGCACAAAACACAGGTTCTTGAGGAATCAGGTTGAATGTAAGGCAATTGCAAAGGGTCCTCCAAATCAATATTTATCTTGGATTCCAACGGTATTCTGGTTAGAATTTTTTTTTTTGCGTTTTTTCCTTCCCCCCTTTCAGTATTTTCTGATATCTCCTTTTTATTTTTGCCACTGCTAATAGCAGAAATGGTGTTTTTCGTGAAAACAAACACACCTTTGTATAACAATTTTAATATAATAACACCACCGACTATTTTATAGGGTAAATTAATCATTTTCCTGAATTGCAAATTATTTTCCTCATTAGCAGAATCATCGTCATGTAAGAAAAAATATCTCATTTGGAAAATCCTTCTGATAAATTCATAATACTTTGAATTCAAGTAAAATAAGGCCAAATGTAAGTCACTTAATGTCTCCAACCACAAAGAAAAATCCAATTTGTTGGTAGTTTGACTAGTGAACTTATTCAACGATTTAATTTTCGAAAGTAAAAACTTTATGCCACCAATGTGGCACATGATAAAGAAAAATCTTTTTAAAAAAAGTTTATTCCTACGTTTAAAAGAGGTGGAAAGTGTGTCATTTATTATGATATCTGCATATTCTTCTCCAGGAGTTCTTTTATTTAATAATGTAGTTGATCCAAAATAGATAGATTTGTTTAAAAATTTCCAAAAATTTAAGTTGGTTTTCACATATGTTTGTCCAAATAACAATTGTATTAAATTTTGTAAATGTTCAAACAATTTATCTTGGATTTCAATATCTTTATCATTACTTTGAATTATTGAAGGTACATCTGCATAGGGTAAGTTCCATTGCAATTGATGGGATGGTGAGGGATTTGTTTTACTAATTTTTGATGGAAATATAGGTTTTTTATCTGACATATATTTTTTTTTGTTTAAATTGTATGTTTAATCTTATTAATGAAATATGTTGCCCTATTGGTATTTCTTTGGATAGTTATTGATAATAACAAAGCTTGATGCAAATTTACTTTTTCCTTTTTAGCCAGTTTACTTTAATTAATTTGACAGCCGAATCATTTGAATGGGTTATAGATGGACATTTTACTTAAAGACCGAAAAATGGAAATAAAGGTAAAATGGGCTGATTGTCCGAGTTTACCATTTTACATTTTGGATGTTTTTTTTTTTTATTATTTTTTTTTGCAAGTGTGCAACGATTTAAACCTCTGAAAGGAAATGAGATAATAATTACTCCTTTTTTTGTTTGTTTGTTTGTTTGTTTGTTTAATGGAATTGTTTCTCCTTTTTTTTTTTTTTTTTTTTTGTTAAAAAGGAAAGGAAAATAATAATAAAAAAAAAAAATGGTCTAGAATCGCGTGATATAACGGATTATTTTATTTTATTTTATTTTATTTTATTTTATTTTATTTTCTCTTGTCTTTTTTTTTTCTTTCATTCCTTTTGCAAAAACCGTTAGATGTAATTTTAAAATCTATCGTTTTAAGTTGATACTTTTTAAATCTTTAAAGCTTTTAAACAATTTAACAACTTTACTTTAACACAACAACAAACTCAACTTTACTAATATTATCTATTTATTGTATTATAAGAACAAGAAATAAAATAATAATAATAATAATAATAATAATAATAAGATACTGTTTTTTTGGTAATTATCCAGGTGAAATATAATAAATAATGGCAAGTACACAGATGAAATGCAATAATAATGACAATGACCTGGTAGAGTTAAATGCCTTTTGCAATAGACTCAATAATAACTTGAAAATAGAAAATGCAAATTCAACCAGAGACTATGAAGAGGCTATTGCTGAATCTTGGGAAATATTTTCGAAATTAAACAGTATTACTGATGGTGCTACTATTTCCACTGCCCTAAAAAATACTGAATATATTGAAAAAATGATTAATGAGATCGAAATCGTTTGGGTTAGAAGTTTCAAAGATCATAATGTATCTAGACAATACCTATTAAACTCTATTTGGGGTCACAATAATAGAGATCTTGCTAGGCATTTTGAATTGATTTTTAAATTAAATGTTAATTTTATATCTAATAACATGAACTCCAACAAAATACTTCATATTTTAAATATAGCTATTGAAGCATTAGACACTAACCCCAATAGTACTGAATTTTTACCCGTTGAACTACACACTCTTTTGAAAAAAAATGGTTCAAACTTGGTTTGTTTAGAGTTTATTACCTTGTTGTTAAAAAACGATAAAATTTTAAAAAAATTGAAATTTCAAGACGTTGAATTTTTGGTTCCTATTCTGGCTAAAAACTTTGTTGATTTATCAAATATCAGCATCACCACATCAAGCTCCACTCTATACTTTCAGGAAATTTACAAAAACAAAGGTAATGCATTTATTATTATGATTTTCAGTGAATTGAAGCGTTTAGATGAACATCGACTTGAACTCAAGTTTATTGACTACATTAATTCTTTAATAGTTGAAGTAGAAGAACAGATAGATAATGGCGGTAAGTCGTTTGACATCATATTAACCTGTTTAATTGATTTATATCCTATTATGACACGTATTTGTTCTTCTATTTTTTTATCCTCGAATTTCCAAAAAATATTGATCGCTTCTGCCACAAATACTGCTAATAACAACAATATAAAAAATATTTTCAAATTGCTAAGTGTCGCATGCATTGACGAGTCTGTGCGTGTTTTCATTGCGGAAAATTATTTGGATGTTTTAATTAAATGTTTACAAATCGCTAATTTAAAATTGTTCTGTGCCGCAGTTTTGGTCAAAATATGGAATTTTACAAAATTGGTTAACGAACACAACGTTAACTTAACAGATTTAACCCAAATATTCATTGAGGAAATATTATCTTATGATATGGACCATCAGGACGTCGTAATTGTTGGTACCACGTCATTTTATCCTGAATTAAAAAAAACGGAATCTGTAATTAACCAAAAAGTAACTGCGGAAAAACAGGAACTATCATTAGCCATAGAAAGTTTGAGTTATCTAAGTTTAAAAAAACAAGTTGGTCACATTATCAGACAAAACGGTGATTTATGTTTAAAATTTTTTGATATTTTTAGAAATGATGATTATAGCTCTGAAACTTATGGTCTTTTGTCAATAATTTGCAATTCAATTGAACCACCCACTGATAATGAAAAGGAGCATAAGGATTTGGGAAATTTGGTAGGTACTCTTGCCGCCAAGGGAGAAGAAAGTTCTATGGACACTGAAGAGACTAACGAAAACATTCACGATTTTGTGGAAGATTATATTTTAGATTTAGGCGTTATCAACTACATCATTGCACATTTTTCCAAATTTTCTTTAGGAAGTAAGGAACTGATTGGTAAATTATTCTATTATGTTTGTAAACATGATCGCGAATTCATTTCTGACTTGGATAAAACGGGTGACATTTTGATTTCCATTATCAGAGAAAAAATAGCAGTAGCTGGGTCTTCCTCTTTACGTTCTGTCATTGCTAATGATCCACCCTCACTCAGAGCATTGAGATTAATTTTGATGTTTAACGATCCAGCTAAGGTATTTTATAATCATGAAAAGGATATTCTAGAAGCCACAGTGCTTTTTATGGAAAGTCTACCGTCTCCGGATAGTGACAATGATCAAGGGATTAAGACTTATGAAAACTTGATAGCATTGAGCAATTTGGCATCTACTTCAAATAAAAAGTTGGTTAAAATTATTACATCCAATGGTAACACTACCAAGTATTGGGATAAGATTGAAAACCTCTTAATTGACTCAAATCATATGATTCAGAGATCTGCATTAGAGTTGGTAGTTAATATAATGGCTACAGATATAGAGAGTACGGCCAAATTTTTCAATTACGATAATCCCAAAAGTTTGAAAAATTATAAATTATTGGTTGATTTTTTCCAGCTAAAAGATGTTAAATCTCAAGAGGCTGTTGCTTCCATTTTTTGCAATGTGGCACATATTCCATTCATATCTTCTTATTTCATTCACGATAAGAAATTAATCAGTAATTTATTGTGTATACTTAAGGAACAAAGAAAGGATGAAGAATTAGTGTACAGAGTATTATTTTTAATTAAAACATTGTTAGAGGAGCATTTAGTGAGTGATAATGAGGAAACATTTGTTGGTATTACTGATAATTTACAAAATAAATTAGCTTTTAAAAAGCTAGTTGAAAGTTATAAAAAAAAAAGCAATAGTAGTAATGGTGATGCTATTGTACAAGAATGTAATGATATATTAAAATATATATAATGAACAGAAATATATTTAAATTTTGATGATTATGAAATAGAAAAAGAAAAAGAGAAAAAAAAAGATATAGTAAATTAATGATTATGAATTTATATGAATTACACTGTCTATTTGTACCTTATTTCCTTTATGTTTCAATGGTTGCTAACTTTCTTCTTGTTAAACAGCTATATTACAATTTGTTAAATAAGGCTTAATGTTTTAAACGGCACAGTTGAAGCTCAAATCCGATCGGATTTCGGAGTGTTGTGTACATATAGCTTTTTTTTTTTTTTTTTATTTTTTTTTTTTTTTTTTTTTTTTTTTTTTTTTTCCTTTTTTTTTTCCTTTTTTTTTTTTTTCTTTTTTATAAAAGTATAATATACATTTGTTTCATAAATACTATTACGTGTATATGAAAAAGTCATAAAATAAAAACCATACAAACTAGAAGGGGAAAAAAAAAAAAAAAAATACAATATGAGTAATATCACTCAAGCTTCAATCCTTAATTCTCAAGATAATGATGTGAATGAGGAACATAATATAGAAGATCAAAATTCTAATTTATCTTATGAGAGCTCATTAATACCAGTGAAATCAAATAAAAAAAATGATGATACTGATAACAGCAGCACTCATTTTATCGAAACTAATGATGCTTCTCAAGGAAAATATATCGAAAATGTTACCAATGATTCCACTCAACAAAACAATGATAATGCAGTGTTATTGAAATACAAGGAGGCGTGTTCAGTAGGGGACCTAAAAACAGTTCAAGAATTGATTGAATCAGGAATAATTGAAATCAATCATGACTACGATAATATTGATGGTATATCTGGTTTACATTTAGCTAGTGTAAACAATAGATTATCAGTCGTAAAATATTTGGTAACTAAAAAAGCAGATGTTAATTATAAGTGTTTGAATACACTATCTACTCCTTTACATTGGGCTGCGAGGTACGGTTATGTTTATATTGTGGATTACTTATTAAAAGTTGGAGGTGCCGACTATACTCTTGTTGACAGCCAAGGTTTCAATCTATTACATTTATCTGTACATTCTTCTAATATTATGTTAGTTTACTATGTTTTGTTCTTTTTAGTGGATCCAGAATATAACCACAACCATGATCTGGGTAAGTTGGACATTAATGCTGTTGATAATAATGGAAGAACAGCTTTGTTATGGGCAGCATACCAAGGAGATAGACTAAGTGTGGATGCTTTATTGAAATTCAATGCTAGTACTCAAATCGTAGATGATCAAGGCTTTTCACCATTACATTGGGCAACAGCCAAAGGACAGATAAAGATTATTAATATATTGATCGAATATGGATCAGACGTGGCTTTGCAAACTAATGAAGGAAAAAATATTATGATCATAGCAGAAGAGATGAATACAACGATACAGTTACAACAAGCTCTTTATGAGTCTGGCTTTGATGGAAATTGTTTGCCCCTAAAAAAGTATTTTTCTAAACCAAAGGGTGCTAAAATGGTTGTATTTATAACACCTACAATATTGGTGGGATGCGTATTCAAAGCTTTTAGTATGATGAACTTTTTTTTAAGTTTATGTGTATTTGTTATTCCTTTATTATTAATAACCATGAAGCTTTTAAAAAGCTATGTGCTTCCATCCTTTTACTTGAAGAAGACATTTCGTAAAAAGAAAAATAGTGACCAAATTATAGGCTATTATTCTTTCCAATCAATGGTTTTAAAAACACCATTTATGCTAGGTGTTGCCGGTGCGATTATTTTTTGGATATTATACTGCCATTTATTTAAAATCATTCCATATTTAAATAAAAAGGAAGGATTATTGTCACATTTTTTAACTAGCTTTCAATTTCTACTGTTTACTATTACCAGTACTGTCTTATTAGTCAAATTGGTCTATTCTGATCCCGGTATTATTCCATATGATGAAGTTAATCATGAACAATCTAGACAAGCCATTGCAGAATTGATGAAATGTGGGAAATACGATTCGAAAAATTTTTCATTGGAAACATGTATTAGAAAGCCATTAAGGTGCAAATATTCTAGCTTCCATAAAAAGTTAATTGCCAGATTTGATCATTATTGTCCATGGGTATATAATGATCTTGGATTGTTCAACCATAAATTGTTTATATTTTTCGTTATCAGTGCATTACTTACAGGATTAAGCTTTTATCGTGTTTGTATGATATATTTTGATAACTTACCGGATGTTGAAGAGGAACTTTGCAGAAAACACAGAATAATTTTATTAGGAGACGATGATGAATTCTGTAATGGGTTTATACATGATAAATTTACGTTTAATATATTGGTATGGATTTTATTAAATTGTATATGGGTTTCGATTTTGTTGTTTACTCAATTTATGGAACAGCTGAAAGGTACGACCACTTATGAATTTATTGAATTGAAAAGAGAAATGAAGAGACAAGAAGATAATGCAACAAATAGCTATGTGAACGTGTTTTTTGAAACTGCACCAGAGGAATTATTTAAGCCTAGCGGGAATGGGGAGGATGAAGAAGATGACACAGGGTTGTTGCCAGATATTGAGCAAAACGGAACGAGTACCAATGTCCTTACCACAACCATGAATGCTAGTACAAGGAAATTATGTTTTGGACCATGTCTAGCATTAATTGGATTAGATCAGTGTATTGCGTTATTAAAAAGAAGAAGAAGTCATCTCTTATTGCCTACTAACTATGGATGGAAAACAAATTTGAAAGATTTTTGGTTGACTACTAATTTATCTGCACCAATTTTCCAAAGAATCTTTAGTTTGCATAGTTCTCCGCCACAAATGGCTTTATTGAATGGACAAATTGTTGATTATTTTGAGTTATATGAACTACCGAGACATTTAGATGAATATGAAGTGTGATGTTATATGCGAGATTGTATTTATTGTGTTTATACGATAGCTAATGACAGTAATTAAATACTAATGATATATGTATAGTCCAATATTATCATTTAAAATATAACTTTTTTTGTTTTTTTGTGACGTTTTTTTTTTTTTTTTTTTTTTCTTTTTTTTGGCGTTTTTTTTTTTTTTTTTTTTGTCGTTATGCTATAATTGACGTGTTAATTTACCATAATAGGAAACAATAAAATTATTTTTCTTTCTTTCTTTTTTTTTTTCTTTCTTTCTTTCTTTCTTTTTTATTATTATTATATTATTATTAGTATATAAGATAAAAACATCCTCTTGCACACAAAAACCACAAACTTTATCCAAAAAGGGCATTTTCTAGTTTCAACTTTGTAGACTAAACAGGCAACTACAATGGGTATTCAAGGATTATTACCACAATTGAAAGATATTCAACAACCAACCACATTGGAAAGATATAGAGGATCTACGTTGGCGATTGATGGGTATGCATGGTTGCATAGAGCAGCACATGGTTGCTGTTTGGAGCTAACATTGGAACAACCAACCAATAACTATTTACGGTTTTTAATCAAGAGATTAACAATGTTAAAATATCAATATAATATTAAGCCGTACTTGGTATTTGACGGTGCATCGTTAATAACTAAACAAAAAACAAACTTGAAAAGACAGGAAAGCAGGGAGAAAAACAAAAGCTTAGCATTGAAGTTTCATAGAGAGGGAAACTCAAAGTGTGCCTTTGAATATTTTGCCAAGAGTGTTGCTATAACGCCTGAAATGATGAAATGTTGGATAGATTATTGTAAAAATAACGATGTGTCGTACATTGTAGCTCCATATGAGGCAGATCCACAGCTAGTGTATTTAGAAAAGATGGGATTGGTCGATGGAATTATTAGTGAGGATTCAGATTTGTTGGTTTTCGGGTGCAATAGGTTAATCACTAAATTAAACGATAGAGGTGAATGCATTGAGATTTCAAAAGATGATTTTAAACGCTTGCCTATGAAATTTCCACTTTACGATTTGAATCAAGACGAATTACAAAATTTGGTAGTTTTATCTGGGTGTGATTATACCAGTGGTGTCAATGGAATCGGAATAGTCAAGGCGATGAAATTAGTCAGAAAGTACAGAAAATTGGATAAAATAATATTATTGTTACAAAGGGATGACAAATTGAGGAATGGTGCTGAATATTTAAAAGAATGTGAGTATGCCAAGACATGTTTCAAATACCAGCGTTGTTTCTCCCCAATTACCAATAAGTTAGTTACATTAAATGACATTGAGGATGAAGATGTATTGAAAAATGTTAAAGATGAAAAAATTTTCCAATATATTGGATTAGCAATATCCAAAAAAACTGGTTTACGTGAAAATTTAATAAAAGACGACGAAATAGATCATGATCTACATAAGTTAATTGCAATAGGAAATAGATATCCAAATGATCATACTAAATGTTTAGTAAATAGAGAAATCATATTAGCAGCTGGTATGCCAACAACATACAACGATAATAGCATCACTACATCTATCAACGATAAGCCTAGATGTTTGAAAAGATCTTTAACAATAGATTCATTTTTCATTCAGAAAAAGAAAAGGGAGACAGATGTGTCAATGGATACTTTTAATGGTACCAATATTGCTAAGAAAAAAAGTGAAAACGAATCTGAAGGTATTGATTCAGTAATAGAAAAAAAAGTTAGAAAAAGGAAATTATGCGGTGGAATTAGTCTTGATACTGCGAATGGAGGTAATGTTGGTAGCAAATTTTTCACGAAAAGTTTTGCTACAGTTAGTAGTATAAATACTTTATCGGTATGTAATAGTACTAATTCCAATTCTACTGTTGGTAAACAAGAGTATCTTTCAAATGGAATAGAGATAACTACTGAAAAGAGGCCATTGAAGGAAATTGAATCATCTGATGAATATAATGATGTAAATAGTGATACAGGAGCCAATGAGATTATGAAAGACGATTTGTTACAAACAAAAATTAAGAAAAATAAAGAAGATGAAATAAAACTGGATGAAAACGTTATGGATGGAATTATTGAAACTAATAACAATAGTGAGAAACAGATTAAGAAGACACCTATTTTGTTGTCTAAATATGCGTATTCTATCAAAGATAAGGATAAGGAAGTAATAAAAATACCATTAAGAGAGAAAGATGCTAATAGTAACATTAGTATAATTAAATCACATCTGAGACCTAGCATTAGAAGTAAAAGTAGTAGTATAAGTACAGTTGAAAGTAGTAGTGGTAGTGATGATAGTGGTATCAAAAGAAGAAGAACACCTTCTCTGACATTAAGTAGATTTATTTATAAGGAATAAACAAGCTCTAAGTTATGAAGATTATGATAATATAAATTTTTTTTTTACTGTGTTGTGGGTGTGGGTGTGGGTGTGGGTGTGGGTGTGGGTGTAGAAAGAGAAAGACAAAGAGAAAGAGAGAAAAAAAAAAAGAAATGTTAATTAATTATTATATATAAAAAGTACAAGATATAAATAAATAATTAATTTAGATCGTATTTTAGATATTTTATCGGTCAATGTGGAAATATGGGAAATACCGAGGAGAAGGCGCGGAGGGATGGTGGAAAAGAAAGGACAACGAGGATTGAAATAGTGCGGAAAACCGAAATTGAAACCGAAATTGAAACCGAAAAGGGAAAGATTGTATTTGTAATTGTAATTGGGCCCCCTCTCTTTCCAAATTCCCTTTCATTCCCCTCTCCTTTCTTTAATTCCCCCCTCTTTTCTTGCATTGCCCCCTCCACTTTTTTTTTTTTTATTTTTTTATTTTTATTTCTCTTTCCCGCTGTGGTCAATTCTAAGTTTTTTTTTTTTTTTTTTTTATTTCTTTTTTTTTTTTGTAAAGTTTCCTTTTCTACAATGTTCAAAATTGCCATGAAATACTTGCTAATTCCAAATTATTTATCAAATAACTTTAAACTGCCAACCCTTTTTTATATTTCCTAACTAACATACAAAAAAATATCAAAAACAACAACAACAACAACAACAACAACTTTAATAAAGTTATGAATGGTAACAGTAGTTATTTTTCAGATGCTGATACTTTCTTAAGTTCACTACAAGAAAGTATAAACAACAATGATAATAGTACCAAAGCTCTTAAAAACAAGAACAACAGTAAGCTAAATACTAACCCCAATAATGGTGACAGTATAACTTATAATCCAGACACTATAACTAACAACAATAATAATATTCCATACCCTATTAATAAAACCACAAGATTTGACACTTATACAGATATTGATCAAGTATATAACAACAACAACAACAACAACAACAACAATAATGAATATATGAAACCACAAACTGATTTTTACAGTGATAACAATAACGCTAATAATATGGATTATGATTATGACGATGATAATTTATCCAATGAAAGTGGCGGATACAACAGTCGTAGCAATACCATATCTTTTCAATTTAATCATAACATGAATAGCTTAAATCAAACACTACAACCCATTTCTGATACTAGTATCACAATGCCAATTATCGATAATGGGAATACTGGTAATGTCACTGTTCCAAATGCAGGTGATTTTTTTGCGCTTAATAATCAGGCTAACGGAAACGGCAACAATAATACTAATATTATTTCTAATATGTCTAGTGAAATGCATAGCAGTGCTAGTAGCAGCAGCAGCGGTGGCAATAATCATATCAATTCTGTTCCTATTACAACTTTGACTCAAAAAGATAAAGAATTTATTACGCGTACTTTATCAAATAATGTAATGAGTAACTCCACTGTGAAAAACAACAAAAACAACAATTACAACAGCAACGTTGGTGTTTCGAATTCATTGAAAAAAAACCTATCTAGTGACAACACTCCAACGAATGTGGATTTAAATTCTCAGTTTCATCTAACTCCTGAAATGATGGATGAAATATTATTGACTGGCGATAATCCTACAGCCACTAAGATTCCTGGTGCCAATATTACTAAAAGCAAATCTAGAAAGAATATCAAGGGTAACAACAACAAAATTGTAGCTGGTCTAAAAACTGTGAGCAACAGCAGGAGCAATAGCATTAATAAAATAAACAACAAAAGAAGCAAGTCATTACAGAAATATTCGAATAGTGCTGTTAGTGCTTTGAATAGCAACAGCGATGAAGATTTCGACGATTTAGATGAAGATTTGGACGAAGATTTAGATGAGATGGACGAATTAGATTTGCAAGACAACAAATTTAACAGTGGTACTACGACACTAAATAGGTCCGCCGCTTCGTTAGTATCGCCCATTAACTCCAAGAAAAATGCCAATATTTCTTACGCAACTGAAATGGACAAATACAACTCTGCAGACAGCTCAGGAAACAATACAACTGGTGCTCATATTGGTGCTGACGGTTCTATTCGTACAGGGAGAAGGAGGAAAAAGGAAAGGGTGAGTCACAATATAATTGAGAAAAAATATAGAAATAATATTAATGAAAAGATTTTAAAATTTAGAGAAATTGTACCGACTTTGCATATTGCTCAAAAGAGAGAATGTGGTGATACGATAGAGGAAAGTGATTATATTAGTTTAGAGGGCCTAGAACCAGCCAGAAAGATGAATAAAGCATCTATACTATCCAAAACCATTGAATATATTCATCATTTGGAAAACAAATCGGCCCTCTTAACCAGCGAAAACAACCAATTGAAGAAAATGATTTATGGTGGATCCCCTGGAAACGCTATTAATCCAAATACTGCCAATAATAATATGAGTTTGCAAAAACAACAGTTACGATTGTTAAGAAACAATAATAGTAATATTAACACAAGGGCTAATAATAACATGTATATACCTGACAATAATACATTAAATACAAACGACAACAATAATACCAATTCTTTTCAAACTGCAAGCAATATAATAAATAATATTCCAATTAATAGTAGTGTTAATAGTATAACCAGTGGTGGTGTTGGCGGCGAGGGGGGCAGCAACATTACGTTTAATAACACACATAGCACTCGTTCAGTTGATTACACTGGGGGAGACCTTAAAACTATTTCAAACAACAATAACCAATTTGATGGACCAGGGATGAATAATAGTAAAAGCGCTAACATAAAGAATACTGGTTCTTCTGGACTATCATCTGCTTCTTCTTCTATGAATAGTTCACCCAATCCAGCATTTCACTCGCCTGTAACTGGGAGATATGCAAATGCATACCCAGAACAATCACCACAGGCACAAACCGGAAACAACGTCAATACTAACAGCACTAATAATAATAATAATAATAATAATAGTACGCTAGGGAGTAAAATTTTAATGGGTGGAATGGCTATTGCTATGGGTACTAATATTTTTGGTGAGAATGGAGATTTCAATAATACAAAGAGTTTATTTGCGTTTCCTATGGTTCAGTATTCTTCAATTGATGGATTTGCCATCAATAGTGGTGATATATCAATTGCGTGTTCCTTGTTATCTTTTTTCAGAATTGCTTTGTTTGTATACCTTATTTGCAAATTTATTGAACCTCTTGTGTTACGTGCTTTTGTTCCACAAACTTTGGGAGATATTACAGATAAAGCCAATAGTAATTTTATTGTGGGGAATAACAGTTCATTAATATCCTATGAAGATTTCATATCTTTCCAGCATCCATTGAGATCATTACTGAGATTATGGTTCAACAACCAATTCAAATATACCATGAATTCAATTGAATATCTAGAAGCCAACATCGCTAGACTATTTTTATACAGAATGTCTAATATACCCATTCTAAGTACGAATTTCTGTATTGATAGTAGGTGGGACTTATTAGTTAAGTATGTTAGAGAAAGTAAGGTGTCTATTCCAGAATCTTTACAAAATGATTGGTGTAGGATTAAAAATATTTTGGCCATACCCAGGAATTACTCGATTTATTCAACATTTTTATATTCTAAATTGGAAACTAGAGATCATACATCGTTACTATCTTTGGACGAGTTTATCGCTATAGTTAGTGATCATTGTTTTAAAATTAGGGTGTATGCTGTAACATGTAGACATTTGTCGCAATTATTGGCGTTATCCAAGAAAGCTACAGGCATCATACGCAAAAATAATAAAACAAATGAGGATGAATGTGCCAACCCGGTTGTTAAATATACTGATGAGACTGTATCATGTTTATTATTGCCATCAGGTAAGAATATTTATGAATTGCTAAGTCATTTGAAACTAATTGAGCAACAACAAATTAAAGATAGTGAAAATAAACTTGACACGAACAGTGTATTAGTTTTATATTCTAGTATTATACAATTGGATCATAATTTACAGAAAAACAAGCAAAGGAACCTATATTTTTTGGAAAAATTGGTTAATATAACAACGCAGAGTGATTTCCACATTGACCCTATTGGTGCAGCTGCGATTTTCAAAGCATTATACTATAAATTTGATGAAAGTATTACTGAACAAAAAATAATATTTATTACTGAGTATGAAAAAAATATATGGTTGGAATTAACACAGATTTTAAGGGTCTGGTTAAATACCGACATTTCATGCGTCTTTTTAAATTGTAGGGAGGCTATTATTGAATATTTAGTCAATTTAACTTTTCGGTTGGGAAAAGGTGATGACAAAAGTTTTATTAGTATAGTTCATCAAGAGGTGATGGGAAATGATGATTTCATTACAAATGAGAATGATAGTGATACTGAAGATAGAGAAGGTACAATTATAAACAACAGAAAAGATGATGTAGCGAATAATGAAACAATCAGTGTATTTTCTAAGGATGATAAAAATTCGATGGAAAGGGTAAGAATCGAAGGAGACAGTAAGTAATATTAGTAAACCGATATGTATTGGCAAGTTGTTATAATAGTAACAGTGGGTTGTAGTAAAAGCAATTGAAAAGAAACGAAGAATATTTTGAACCGAGTATATTTTTTTTTTATTTTTTTTTTCTTTTTCTTGTCTTTAAGTTTGAACTCGTCATCGGCAAAGCGTCGGATTTTTAGTTTTCACGGACACATTTTATTAATCCGGGTAGTAACAGCACTGCAGAATGTTTTAGTAGATGAAAGTCAAGTTGGATTGTACGCATGTTTCTGTGTCTTCAAATATATATAAAATTGTTTTTTTTTTTTTTTTTTTTTTTTTTTTTTTTTTTTTATTTTTATTACTTGGAAAAATCCTTCAAAAATTAATAATTAAAAACGAAAATATAAAGTAAAAATAAATCGTATTTCTGCCACTTTTTTTATATTCTTTCCCTTTTAAAAAATTAAAAACAAAAAAAAAAAAAAAAAAAAAAAAAAAAAATTGGATAAAGATGTTAAGAACAAGTACTACTGCTTTAAATATTAAACGTATTACTGCTAATACTGTTACTAAGATTATCAAAAATAATAATAGTACACTTGCGGGTGGTTCACTGTCTGCAGCTTCAACCACAGGTATTGATAAAAATAAGAGTGTTTGGAATGATGAATCACGCCCAGCAGCTTTGAAATTTAAAAAAGGTTCCAAGTTAGAAAAGTATTTTTTTGATACCAATGATTCTACCTCACTTCCTCCTAGTTTAAGATCTGCATACTATAAAAAGAAATATACTTCACCATCCAAGTTAGATGAAACTTTTAAATTATGCTACAAGATATTGGAATCTAAAGTTACTTCACCTCCTACAACAATGGGTGATATTGCTACTGAAATTAATAATCCAGTTGTTCACTATAATTTTGGTTTTCATGACAAAATAGAAAACAATCCTAATTATATTGATTATAATTTGCCCATTTATAGATATTTGGGGTTGAAGCATTGGGAAAACGAAAATGGCCAAATGTTGCTAATGCAAAGGTTAGAAACTTTACATGTTTTACCAGATACTCTACCAACATTAGATCCAGCACCAGTGATTGATTTGAAGTTGAGGTTTCCTTATGTCAATGGTTCCAATAGATATGTTGAACCTGGTTTAAAATTGTCTTCAAAAGTTACTATGTATCCACCACAATTCAAATTGATAAACTATGATCCAAATGCCAATACTGAGAAAAAATATACTATTGTGATTATTAATCCAGATGAACCCGATTTGGTTAACGATAGTTATAAGACTGTATTACACTATGCACTCAGTGATATTACATTAGAAGATTATAATAAGAATGTATTTTCTGAGTTTGAAAATAATGGGAGTTTGAAGAAATTACTTGACTATTTACCACCTACTCCAGAGAAAAATGCTGGTGACCAAAGATTTGTAATTTGGCTGTTTGAACAGCAAGATCCAAGTAGAGAGGTTAAATTATCATCCAATTCTAGAGATTTCTTTGATATTAGGACATTTGCTAAGGATAACAATTTGAAAGCTGCTGGTGCACATGTTTGGAGAAGCGGATTTGATCAAAATGTAAACAAAGTTAGAGAGGCTTATAGCTTACCAAAGGGAAAAGTTTTCACAAGAGTTCGTGTTTATTAATGTATGTGCATATTTATATGTCTCAGATATCGATGACATGAATGAGTAATTTTCTAATTGTGTGTATTTCACATTTATTTTTGTTTTAATTATATTAGTTATTTAGCGTATGTATATAATATCAACCTGTAAATATAATATAATTTATATTGATTAAAAAAAAGATTTTT